>NC_022017.1:42786680-42822645 GCF_000317375.1 Microtus ochrogaster | reverse complement strand
GTGTAAAAGAGCTGGCTGTCCTGGAGGAACCCACTCTGTAGACGAGGCTGGCCTTGGACTCAGAGATCTGCCTGCCCCTGACTCCTGAGGGCTGGGATAATTTATTTATTTTAATTGTACGTGTATGGGAATTTTGCCTGCATGTATATGTGTGCAACATACACATGCAGTGCCCATTTTGGCCAGAAGGGGGCTTCAGAACCCCTGAAACTGGAGTTACTGTTGGTGGGAGCTGCCCTGTGGGTACTGAAAGAGAACTAAGCCTAGGCCCTCTGCTGATTTACCTCTCCAGCACTCAGACAGCTAAAGTGGGAGAATCAGCCTGGGCTGTACCGAGACCTTGTCTCAGAAGAAAATAATGAAAATAAAAAATAGGCCTTACCTAGGAGAGCAAAATGAGTGTATGATCAAATTTGATAAATACATATCTAAATTACTCTACAATTACAGCAAAGTTATTTTAAATATGTATTATGTTATAATTAAAGGATTTTAAATTATAGCATTCTAAAATAAGTATAAGCTGTAAAGATTGCTCTAATTATGGTTATAGTGGGAACATTTCTATTTAGGATATATCAGACCAAAACACAATGATTATTTCTTAAAAATCCTGACACACCACATTATTATATTTATTTTATAGATACACGGTATATTAAACATTTATATATTATATTATAAGCACACATATGTAATTGCTTAAGAAATTCTGTTGAATATACTGATTTTAAGCTGTCTGATTTTAGTTGTGCTGATTTTAGTACACCTGCCTCTTGGTCTGTCTCTCCAGGGCTGTAGCATCTCCCCTTATATGCCTAAGTCCTGAAGTCTATCATTTAAATGAGCCTCCCATACACTTTAAACCATCTCTAGATTGCATACCATACCTGACTCAAAGTATATGTTGTATCAATCATTACTATATTAAGAAACAGTGATATGAGAAAGCCTGCAGGTGCTCGGCAGAGATGCGGATCTTAAGAGCATTCCACTGTGCGCTGGCCTGGGCTCTACGAGCTCAGGGCTGATCCACAACGGCACATCATTGCCCTGCAGGCGGCACGGTCAGAGTCCTTACTGCCACCACAAGTACAGGCATTGGGGCTCCGTCTCTCTTTTTAAGATTTATTTACTTTTATATGTATGAGTGTTCTGTCCACATGCAGTGCCTGCAGAGGCCAGAGAGGACGTCGGAACTCCTGACACTGGAGTCAGTGAAGGCTGCGAGCTGCCATGTGGCTTGAGTCTGAGTCCTCCGGAAGAGCTGCCCAGTCATGTCTCCAGTCCTGAGGCTCTGAGCATGCTTGCTCCCACACAAACTCCATCCCCCTGTCTCACCCCTGCTCCCTCCACCCTGGCTTCTGAAGTGTCTCTTCAGCCTGCCCGGAAAAGTCTTAGTTGCTTTCCACTGGCAACAAATCCACTCTTCTCAGCAGCGTCCACTGCTCTCAAGAAGAGTCCAACATCACAAATCCAAGATCCTTAACAAAGCCTGCCCCCTGGAGGACTTACGAGCATCAGTCTCCGTCCATTCACAAGCTAGGCCATCTTTTGCTACTCTATCCTTTTCCCAGGGCTGGGCACTGTTCATCTCCATGTGTGCATTTCCTCTTCCCCGCCTGCTTGACAGCTCTTCATCCTGTGTCCCTAGTTAATTCTCCAGTCTTCAGGAAGCTCGGAATCCCAACCAGGATTCTCCTCCTTGACCCTCGGAAGTTCTTTACTCTGGCTCTCCTTCAGATTTCCTGTGTTACTTCTCTTAACCTATTTATTAACTTAAGATCAGTCTATGCTGCCGGTGGGAGGGCCGGTGGGAGGACCATACCGGGATGAAACCCGTATCTTGTTGTTCTTACTGTAGCTTCTCATACACTGAGAGTATGCTCATTGGGCATAGTTGCCTGAAGTCAGCAGGTGCTCAGATCCCTCCAAAGGAACGAGATGCCAACAGCATGACACTGAGTGTGTACTCAAGGAGCTCAACCACCATCTCCTAAATGACCTAAGAGCCAAACCTTCTAGGACCAAGAAGAAGCCAACATAGAGAGCCCGGATGGCTTGGATGGCTTTCCAGACAAAATTCCTGAGCAAAAAAAAAGCCATCTGGCCTTTTCTGTAAAATAAGTCATCTGTAGCCTCCAGACAACCCCAGCCCCCAACTCCTCTAGCACCCAGGGCTTGATTCTACTCATGCTGGGGAATCCTGAACACCAGTCAGGAGGCCCTTAGGAGTCCCCGTGAGAGAGGAGTCATGATTACTTTCTGCAGAAAATTCTCCCGGGCCACCACATTACAATAATGGGTGGCATGCTGTGGGCCAAGGAAGGAAGGAAGGAGCTAGACATCGGGAGTGGGATTTCCAGGGGAGTTTACAAAGCTTTCTGAAATGGAATCCCAGCAGCATTGCCAATTTACTCCCCTTCTTTACATAAACATTCAAGGCGGGAGTCAGTAATTTTTCCATGGGGAAGCTGGAACAAAGCGGCTTGCACGGGACCACAATTCCCAGTGCTGAGTTACTAATGGGCACAGCTGGACTCTCACCTGGGGCCTTCTCGGTCAGGAACCCCCCCACACCCCCTGCCTCCTGATCATAGCCCCTGGTGATGTCCAAGGCTCCACACCCTTCACCTAAGCAGCTGGACCAGAGCGCCAGGTGGTTACCTGGGACTGCCCATCCCCCATGCTGCAGCCCACAAAATAAGGAGTTGCAAGGGGCCTTGAAGAGTAACCCTGGGCCAAATCAGCTGCTGGATGCTAGCAAAATGGCCCAAGGCCTTTCTTCTTCCTGAGACAGACACTGAAGGAGCCTCCAGAACTCCATAAAATACCTTCCCCATCTGCCTGACACGTTATCGCTGAACTCCATCCTAATGCCTACTCTACCACGTTGCTACCCCTCACACACAGAATGCGGCTTACAACCAAAAATGGCTAACAACGCTCCTTCTCTCTCTTTTTCAGTGGTGCAGAAAAGAACTGGTACCATTAACAACTGGTAGCCTCCTACAGCCCACGAAATAACGGAATGTAAACACTGGCACATACGAGACACATAGGATAGGATGGAGGATACAAAGATTCAAAGTGACACTGGGAATTTACATTTCCAGGAAGAATCCCCTTTTCTCAAGAGACCTGCCCTTGCCGTCCCACACAAACCATTGTCTGTTCAGGTTTGATCAACAGAAGAAAACATGCCTAAAAATAAAAAGGAACGCTACAGAGAGCCCAGAGAGAGCCTGAACAGACTCTAATGGGGCCCCTGCCAGCCCACAGTCTTCTATGTAATAAAACATCAACAACAGTCAATCTCTCCTGTGTCCTCGTGTTTTTCACTCTAGAGGTTTCTGGGTCATCTAAGACCAATAGTTGCTTTTAGCTTCTTAACCTGTATTTGTGGCATGGGGCACCAGCCAGCTGCCTTAGTTCCTGATCCACCCACACCATCTCCCAAGTAACGGAATCACAAGGGTGTACCACCATGCTGCCTTTTAGGACATGGCTAGGCATCAGCCATGGCGGCTGACACCTACCGGCCACCAGTCAGGTATAAACGAGTGTCAGCTTCCAGCCACAGATTCCCCGGTGCCCTCTCCACTACCTCGTCCTTCTGGAATGACTGCCCACCTTACTGCCCACCCACCCAGCCTTCCTCTTCACAGTTCCATCCTCCAGTGTTTTCTATGCACTGCCTCCTCCTGGAAGCCCAGACAGGAGCTTTCTCTTTCTCTGCACACACACAGAATGCTTCCTCCACAGCAAGCTGGACCACGGATATCACAGTTCGTAAAATGTTACAATATTGCAGTTTCTTAGAAAATGACACACACTCAACTTGGTATTCAGCTTCGAAAACCCTTGGAGTTTCCTGAATGACTGGTGACACAATGGGGTGTGGGAGACAGGGCCCACACAGCTCAGAGTGAGGGGCTGATTGCCAGAAAAAACAGCCACTTCATTAGAAGGTCGGAGCGCTCAGCTCCAACACCTGACCTCAGGAAAGGAGGGGCTAGAGAAAGACTTCAGCCAACAATGCTCAAGCTTCTCCTCAAACCTCCACAAAACCCTTGGGGGTCCTCTTAGCATGCGACTGTATTAATAAGCTGGGAAGAGAAGACACCAAAGCTTTGAGTCCACAGTGTCCAATCTTCCCATCCCAGTGTTAATCACATCACCAAGGCTATTTGTCTCTCGGTAGCAAACTGCCCAAAGTGTGCTTCTCTGTGGGTAAAGAGCTTGCTCCGCCAGTCTGAGGATATGACGAGTTGGCCGCAGAGGCACACACCTGAAATCTCAGTGCTGGGGAGAGGAGGGGCAGAGCCAGCCGGTGGAGCCCCCAGACTGGCTGGACAATCAATCCGGCTGAAACCAGTTCAGTAAGAAACTACCTCCAAAAATAAGGCGGAGCACAATAGAAAACAAAAACAAAAACCTGGCATTGACCTGTGATAGATGCACACATGGGCACCAACACCACCCTTCCCTTAAAAGAAAATCCACACCGTGCATTCTCACTAATTAATTTTTAGAAAATAAAAACTAGGGCTGCAGATGGCTCAGCGGTTTCTTAACTCTTGCACTGGCTGGTCTTCCAGAGGTCCTGAGTTTAATTCCCAGCAACCACATGGTGGCTCACAACCATCTGTAATGAGATCTGGTGCCCTCTTCTGGCCTGCAGGCATACATGTAGGCAGAACACTGTATACATAATAAATAAATCTTTATTTTAAAAAAAACAAACAAACAACTATTCTTGAGATCCCCCAACCCAGGACACCCCTGTGACATGTCTACCCTGCACCTCTGACTCTCAAGCCTCTGACTACAAGGTCACAGCCTTATCTCCATCTATTTGGTCCCCTATGCCTAAAGATGCCTCTCTTGCTCCCTTCCTCTTTGGCCCATTGTATCTCTTGCTGATGTTCATCACAGCACTGAGCACATGGCTCCAACGGGCTGGTTTGAGGGAGAGCTTGAGTTCCTTAAAGAAATAGTGTCCTTCCTCCCAGGACAAACTCATCTGTGATGAGTTATGAATCCCTTCCAATATGGAGGTTCCTAGAGCTGTCATTATGCAGGAACCTGGGATTCAAGACACACACACACACACACACCAACTCCATATATGCATATAGAACATATGTACAGAAAATGTATGTCCCTCTGTTGTGGTTTCTAGTTGTGTGTTTCTAGGTATTTTTACAGGTGTGTGAATATTTGTGTTTCTACATCTATGTGTGTCCTGTGCTTCTTTTTCGGCTATTTTGTGTGTTTGTCCTAAGGTTTGTCTGTTTTTATTTTATTTTTAGGTGCCTGGTTGTTTTTTAATGAGAGAGAAAGAAAGAGATGCAGCCAGGCAGTGGTGGCACAAGCTCTTAATTCCAGGACTCAGAGGCAGAGGCAGGTAGATCTCTGCAAATTCAAGATCAGTCTGGTCTACAGAGTGAGTTCCAGGACAGCCAAAGCTGTTACTAGAGGGAAGTAGCAATTTTCAATCAAAAAGATTTTCCCCCTTTTTTCCTTTGCTTATGGAGTGTTGCAAAGGGGTTAAGGGAACACACCTAGCGCCTAGTGTACGCTAAGTAAATGCTCTACACTGAACAACACTGACAAACCCCAAGAATTATCACAAAACTGCTAAAAAGATCCATACCTTCCAGCATGCCTTAAAACTCATTTGGTCTTTCCTTGCATCTCTGCCCACAGACACTGTGACTGATCCACAGAGCTCCCTTTGCCCTAGGGATCTGTGTGCATAACACAGGGAACCAGCAAGGGCTTCGGAGACATCCTGGAAGTGAGCAGAATCTTGTGTGTGGTTTCTTCACTCCAATCTTACCTCTTAGCAATTCGAACAAACACAATGCTGTTTACCCCACAGGCTGATTACACCCGGCTGTAAAGGGTCTTAGAAAACTTGATAGTCCAGCCAGGCACTGGTGGCACATGCCTTTAATCCCAGCACTCCCGAGGCAGAGGTAGGCAGATCTCTGTGAGTTCGAGGCCAGCCTGGTCCACAGAGAGAGTGCCAGGGCTACACAGAGAAATTCAGTCTCAAAACAAAAACAAAACCTGATAGTCACTGGAGGTGCATGTGTTATGATTCAGCTTATCTGAAATATCCAGAAGAGGTGAACAAAGACTGAAAGCAGGGGAGTGGGTGTTGGGAAAGCTGGGGAGAGGGTGTCAGGAGCGACAGTGGAAAGGCATGAGGTGTCTGTGGGAACAATAAGACTGTCCTAAAACTAGATAGTGGGGTTGGCTGCACAACACTGTAAATATATACACGCCACTGAGAGATCTGTTTCTCATAGGGTTTCATAATCCCAATACTGAGACCAGGAAGAGATTGCCCTCTCTAAACTGGGGAATGACTAGCCCAGTAGCACCACAAAATGACAGAGAGGCAAAACTCTGTCCCCACCAAGAGCAGCCATCCAAGCCCTGTCAAAGGAGACCCATGCAAATGGAGCTTGTAGGTGACAGGACCCAATGCAAACACTTCTTGGGAGCTCAGAGAACAATGGGCCACTCAGGCACAAGAGCCACAAGGACACCTCACCGACACTTTCCCAAGACGGGGTGTGAGCAGTGAGACTCCAGAGCCAATGGCAGTTTAGCATCATGATCACCAGAGTGAGGTTCACATCTGACCAAGAAAATCACTTTGATTTGAATTGAATCGAAATTTGAGTTGAATCGAAAGATATGAAGCCTTAGAAATGAAGAATTTCACAAACTGCCAAAGTAAAAGCTATTTCTGCTCTTGTTGTTGGAAGATGATTGGTCCTGGGTAGACAAGGGTAGATACTCTGCAGGCTTAAAAATAACGCATCTGACTCGAAAACTCTTTGGAGTTGGTATTTAGGGTCATAGTTGTTTGCATGTGGAATCAACAAATATATTCATATCTACTTAGGTATGTATGCATTGGATATAGAAATATATTGACTTTCTATGCAAGGGTGCATTTAAAGAACTTAGTAGATTCCTTCTTAGAACTTAGCAGAATCTAATACTGACTTATGAAGACACAATTCTTCAAATGGTGTTGACGGACAGCATCAACGGGCAAATGCCTAAGCAAGGAAATGATTAAAACACACAGATTATTTCCTTAAATTTATAAGAAATTAAACAAGCACAAGTGATTATTCTGAGCCAGTAGGAAAACGTGGATAGCTAGCATAGGTCTGAACAATGCACAGCAAGGACCACACCGGAGCCAGCCACCAGAGATTTGGAGCGTAGACTTACCCTGAGTATCCACTGGCAGGGGCGCACGGTGAGGAAGTGCAGGATACACATTTGACACGGAAAGGAAAACAATAACGTCAAACTGGTATCCGAGCAGCGCCTGCCTAACCTTCCCTTCGCGTCCGACAGCTGCTGGCTGGCGCACTTACACTCCAGTGATCAGACCCACGGCCTCCAGAAACTACAAAGTCCAAGCTCCCCTCTCCTGCCTGGCCAATATCCTTCCATCCTCCCTTCTCCGCCATTCCTACTCAAGTCCTCCTCACCTTGCTACTTGGTCATTTCTACAACAAGAGGATAAGGGTTTGCTAAAGACAGAGAGAAAGAACACATGCCCAGAAGAGGCCAGTGAGATGTCTAATAGGAAAACCTTAACTGGGGAGAGAAGAAGAAAACTATAGTTCTAACATTACAGTGGGATAAGAATGAAAAATATGAAGGAATCTAAATTTTTAACACAATAGTAAACATTCTATTGGTGCAGAATTCTGTGGGCATCCCCTCTCCCCGTATTCCCAGTATTTGACCTTAGATTTCTAGATACTTGGGGGTGGGGGGGGAGAGAATCTGCCTACTTAGAGGGCTAACATCAGCCGTGCAGTGGTGATAAACACCTTCAATACCAGCACTTGGGAGGCAGAGGCAGGCAGATCTCCGTGAGTTCAAGGAAGGCCAGCCTGGTCGACAGAGTGAGTTCCAGGACAGCCACGGATATACAGAGAGACCTGACTCAAAAAACAAACAGGGAGGCATCTAACACCAACATTCCAACTTTCTTTCTCAAATCAAGACCCCGACAAAACGAACCATTAGTGGTTACAGGCGGGAACAGAAGACTCATTAATGCAATCTTTATTTTTACTGTTTTGCAGTGCTGAGGGCTGGAACACAGGGCCTTGTACGTACTAGCCAACAACTCTCCTAACTGAGCTACATTCTCAAACCAATTTTTAAATTTAAATTAATGAACCATATACTGTGGATGTGGCTCAGCAGCAGAAAATCTGCCTGGGTGTGGGTTTGACTCACAAACACCCCCCACTAGCACACACACACACACACAAGCAATGACAATAACATAAACGTTAGATCGTGAGAAGTAAGAACGTTGGTTATGCACAGTAATGCGTCAATCAGAAGTAGAGAGGTAGCTTAAAGCACCCCGTTTTCAATCCTGCTACTTCACTGTTGGGATCCCAAAGACTTGAGCAGGAAGTACATCCAAGTTACCCCACTCAGAGGTCAAGGCCCCAGGGCCAGCTCCACTTCTTCAGCTTCCTGTGGCCCCGTCTCCTTCACGATTTACTAATGCTGGCTCTGCCCCTGACTCAGTGCCTCAGACCAGAAGTTCTCTGAGGGTCAAGTCACCTCTCTCTGGTCCCTTGCTCTTGGCTTTGTGAGCACCTGACAAGCCTGCCTTGGAGAATGAGGAAGCCTTGTATACTTATCCCAGGATGGAGCAGATCCCAAATCCCTTTAAAATGTCACCTAAACAGAAGACATACCACTTAAGAGTGTTTGCGACAGAAATATTGAAACCCTGTTAGATTACTAATCACCAAGCTCTATAGTTAAAAGAGGGCTGAATAAACATGACAACAATTACATTTGTGGAATAAGACGTAGGGGACACAAGTTGTTCATGAGCCACATCCTGTATTAGTGTCTACCACTGTCAAAGACAAGGCTAATGCCAGGCTGGTCTGCACGGATGCATTTGAAATCTCCGAATGGAACGTGAGAAGAATTACCATATCACAGATCAGTCTCTGAAAAACACTTACTGGAAGGCTGCCTCATGAGAGCGCCAAAGACACCCTGGCTGCAGGAGTCAGGCTCCATCGGGACTCCAGCCCAGACCACTAACATTTCATGAGCAGAGTCCAGGTACCCGGCACTTGAAGGATGTGTTATCTATCACCTGAAGGATGTAAGCAATCTCAACTCAACGGGTTTTCCACCAGAATGGGAAACTCAGGCTAACCAGAACCCCAAACTAGGCTCAGAATTCCTCCTACCCTTAAACAATGGCTTTTCCAGCCTATGCTCCATTCAGACACCTTCTGGGAGAGCACCCCCTCAAGATCCTGACAGAATCATGACCCTAGAGTCTTCTGGAAGGTTACCCACAATCATACAATTGTAAGTCTAAAAATAGACTTAGATATTTGGGCGGGGCAGGGATGATAATAAATCAAACTTGAAGTAACTAGGAAATCACCAAGCAGCGGGCCACTGATCCAGCACAGGATCTGGTGAGGAGACCTTGTTAGGACTTTAAAGGCAGTACTTCAGAACCACCTGATCACAGCCTCCACTCTCTCAGCCTCAGGCCCAAATGCCTCAAGACACTTCACAATTCAATGCCAATTATTCTCGAGTCCCAAGGCCAGGCGCATTTCTGCTTGGCACAGCCCAGCGTCCTGGGTCTTGAATCATCCTCTCTAGCCTGGATGTACAGCTCATTAGTGCCCAGACAGCCTGCACCAACATTGGGCAGGTCTGTTTGGCACAACTTCCTCTAATGGTCCACTGTGACCAAGCCATCGGGCTGCACCCAGAGGTCCAAATTCTGCTAATTGGAAAAGACTAGTGACTTTGAGTGGCAGTGGAAAACCCTCTAGGCTCTAGGTAGGGCTTAGACAAAACAGATTACCTCTGCATCCAGGAACTTGAGGCCTCTGACAAGAGAACCCTGAGAAGGCTGAGGGGAACAGCTACTTCTCCATTATCCTTTTCAACAGGCCCCCAAACCTTCTCTAAGTGTAAGCATCACCCCCGGACCATCTCATCAGGATCACTATCACTCCTATTTCAGGGCTGCCAAGCTGCGAACCAGGCGGACAGTCTGCTCTTCTAGGGGCCTCAGACTGATGGACTACAGTGGCATTTTCCAGCACACCACTGCCCTGTAGACTCGCCAGAACAATACAGGCTGTAAGTCCTCTGACTTGTCAAATGCCAGCTGCCAGGTGCCCTCATGAGAGAGAATAAGATACGCAAACCCCGTAACTCACATCCCAGAGAAACTACAGCAGCCAAGAAGGACAGAAAAAATGAGTGTCTCTGAAAACGCCACTGCACGCATCTTGAAACAGGCATAGGGTATCTGTCAGAACTGAGGGGGAAGGGCCCTGTGAAAAATGTGAGTTTTATGGAGCCAACCCTTCCTTCCAAGCTACCCCCCCCCCACCTCACCTCTTGAAATGTGTTTTCATTCTGAACAATCACTGTTTGTCGAGAATAGAGAAAATGGAGAGGTTGGGGGTCTCTCCCTAAAAAGGTTGTTTTGAACAGCCTCTGGCACTATCTCCCATAAAGCAGCCTGCAGGAAGAACCCATCCTATCAGAGGAGATTCAACAACTCAAAAAAAAAAAAAAGTAATAAGAATTGCTGCTTTCTCCTACTCAAGAGCAATTTTCAGGCTCCAGGAAATGTTACAAATCTTTGCAAAGTGGACACGGCCAGACCTTTTCTCTTCAAACCCCATCCGATCTGGAGAGGCGAGGACGGCCCCTGGATGTGACAGTTCATTGGTCTGTCACGAGGAACAGGGAACAGGGTGCAAAGAGACAGCTTGCATCTGCCTGCTTCCCTTGGTGGTGAATCCTAGGTCTCCGCCCTCAGAAACATATTTAAAAATCCCCTAGACAGCAAAGACTAAGTCTCTAGGCTCCCAGTGCAGCCACTGTGCATATATTTGAAAGACTCAAATGAGGATTTCAGAGAATATGGGTCATGAAAGATGCAGGAGGAGGAGGAGGACATTGTTTCCGTGATAATTACTATAGAACATTTGCATAAAGGCTCCTCTGCGTTATCCTAAGGCTTCCAAGGACTTTACCACAGAGCACAGCGGGCAAAGAGCTGCCCTATTGGAAGACAGAGGCAGGGGAATGATAAAGACTACCTGGCAAGAGCTTCTCGCTCATCCATGCCCTGCACTTTAAGAACCTTTAAGCATGGATAGAAGAGTTGGCTCAGAGGTTAAAAGCACCGGCTGCTCTTCCAGAGGATCTGGGTTCAGTTCCCGGCACCCACACGGCAGCTCACAACTGTCTGTAGGTCCAGTTCCAGGGGATCTGATGCTCTTCAGGTCTGCACGGGTGCTACTAGCACACGTGGTGCACAGATGTGCATGAGGGGAAAACACCAGCATTCATAAAATAAGAGAAAAAGAACTTGAAGCCAGGTGGGTGGGGCCGGCTCCTGCCCCTTCTCCAGCCCGCCCCGTCTAAGGAGGCCTCTGAACCGCACAGCTTCTGGCCCACACACAGCACACTTTCAGTTCCTCTCAGAGCCCGAGGACCGTTGCAGACTTTTCGGTTACCTTTCTTCGCCTTCTTCTGCAGTTTCAGCGTGTCAGAGGACTTCTTTTTTATCTCCTGGCGAGCTTTCTTATATTCTAAAAGAAAGCAGAACATTGAACAGTGTTACCGCTCTGCTCAACCTCCCTCCCAGAAAGCATAATCTCAACACACAGCCAACAGCTACCTCCAAATACACAATGATAAAAATCACGGTGACATTTCACCACAAAGGCGTTGTTTACATGAAAAACAAAGAGATGCACTACAGTCTTTCCTTGTCCTGCCCACACCAAGAGAAGATGTCACTGGGGACTGTTTAAAAAAAAAAGTCACAATATGTCTGTTAGAATTCAGGGAAGATCACCAGCATTACCGACTTTCCCAAGGCCCTTGGGATCAGAGATGCATTTGCTGAAGGCATACACAAGCTAAGGTAGAAAACAGTTTTCCTACAGCCCAATTCGGTCCCGGTCACTTTCACATTCAAGCACAAACACGTGGGGCTGGGGAGATGGCTCCCTGGGAAACTGCTTGCCGTGGAAGCACAAGGACCTGAGTTTGGATCCTCAGCCCCCACACAGAGTAAAGAGCCAGGTGTGACTATAAGCACCTGCAACCCAGGGCAGCTGGGAGGAAACAAGATGATCCCTGGAGCTCAATAACCGCCAGCCTCGCTGAAATGGCAAATTCCGTTCCAGGGGAAAGAACCTTTCTCCAAAAATAAACCAAGAGCTACTAGAGATATTAAGGAAGACACTTGGCATTGAGCTCTGGTCTCCATGTGTGCATCCACGGGTACTCACCCCTACATGGGCAAGCACACATAATGCAACACACACACACACACACACACACACACCCCAATCCCTGCAAGTCCTCTTGGTGGAGCAGGAAGCCCATGAGGAGGGGAGAGCCTACTTCTGGTGGCTTTCTGTTCTTCTCTGAGTTTCTCCCGCCTTCCCTGCCCCTCTGAGTGGCTTTCTCTCCATCTGTTCACCTCCCATGGCCCCACCCTCACTGCCATGAGACAGGACATCTTTAAACGGCACCTCGGCACATCTTGAGATGCTGGGGGTGGGTAGCACAGATATCCAGAGACTGACAAAGGGTCTAACTCTGTGTTCAGGGCCCAGGCTGTCTCTGTTTCATTGGGAATATTACAGACAGAAGGAGCTGACCAGTGTTCTCTGTACGCTCTTGGGATGGGCAGGAAGGGCAATACCGAGGACCAACCAAGTGACATTGCCTTACTGCCCAAGCACAGGTCAAGCATAGCTCTTTGCTACTTTCTTCCCATGATGTGGCTCAGGAAAATCACCCACAGACAAGCGTTACTCATCGGTCTTTGAATCTCTTTTATAGTTAGCTTTGCTGTGCATTTAATACACAAATCAAATTAAACTATCAATTCTTTCTCCGTCTGAAAATAATATTCACGTATTTCTATTTTCTTTTGTACTTAATGAAATGATGGCTGGACATTTGAGAAGCTCAAGAGATGACAAGCAAGGA
Source organism: Microtus ochrogaster (assembly GCF_000317375.1). Classification (NCBI taxonomy): domain Eukaryota; kingdom Metazoa; phylum Chordata; class Mammalia; order Rodentia; family Cricetidae; genus Microtus; species Microtus ochrogaster. The sequence continues at coordinate 42,809,559 of NC_022017.1, read as the reverse complement.
CTTGATTAACACACAGTGGGAAAATAAATCCTGTAAATTTGCCCACCTCCTTGATGGCACAGAAAAGCTTAAGATTTAAGTACTGTTTCATACACAGGTGCTTGACCTCAAGAGGAGAAACACCACCGAGGCGTGGCAGCTCTTAAAGAAGAAAATTACTTTTAAAATAAACATCAAGAAGAGACACAGATTCAAGGTGCCATTTTCCCTATTGAAGGTAAACAAAACTTTAAAAAAAAAAAAAAGGAAATGAGGGCTGGAGATATGGTTCAGCAAATAAAAGTATTAGCTGCTTTTCCAAAGGACCCAGGTTGAATTCCCAGCACCTACATGGCGGCTCACAATTGTCTAGTTCCTCAGTGCACACAAGCCTTCATTATTTCACAACATTCTTTTATCAAAATATTTCATTGGATGTCACTCAAGTTTTTCAGTAACATGGCTCCTAGTTAAAGGAACATGACCACCAGAGCTGACCACCAACTTTAGAGGAACATGCACACACGCGTGCACGCGCACAACCCCCCCCCCAAAAAAAAACCAATGAAATAAATCTATGTATTTTGTTGCACCAATGAGTGCACAGACATGGAACTCAGGGAAACCAATCACTCTGGGTGCCTGAACACAGAGGATGGATGATCTGGATGGATGTGAAGTCCCCGGTGGTTACAGCTTCTGGGCATGTGGAGTAATCTTCATTGTCCAGTCTACGCAAGCACAGTCAACCACTCTTAAGACCAGAAAGTGGCCCGTCTCAGGACCACCTGACACGGGGCATCCACACTCTCCAGTTGATCTGAAGAGCACTTTGATGTCAGACACGGACGTGCAGAGTCTGGAGTTTGCCCAGCTGGTTTCCAGTCTTGTTTTGGCACAGCAAGTCCTCACTATGCTCCCTTCCCTGTGTTTCAGAATGGTAATGTGTGTCCTGTGCCCTCATATGCTTGAAGTATGTGGTCTGCTTTTTGAGTCTGATTTTTACAGGTGATTACAGTTAAGAGACTGTATGACTCGCAGAAGAGACTTTGAACTTTGGACTTGAAAACATGGTTGAGACTGTGATAGACTAGGGGGACTTCTGAAGTCGGACTAAATGCATTGTGCCCTATATTGCTACAAGCTTACGGGAGTGGAATGTGGGAGGCTGAATGTAATCAGGCCCATAACCTTATAGGGAGTGGCACTATTCGGAGGTGTGGCTTTGTTGGAGTGGGTATGGCCTTGTTGGAGGAAGTGTGTTCACTGTGGGGGCGGGCTTTGAGGATTCCTATGTTCAGGATACTTCTGAATATTTCAGTCGATTTCCTGTTGCCTGCAAGATGTAGGAGTCTCAGCTCCAGAGCCACATCTGCCTACACAGCATTATGTTTATGTCATGACGATAACGAACTGAACCTCTGAACTGTAAGCTGCCACTCCAATTAAATGTTTGCTTTCGAAGGGTTGCCATGGTCACGGTGCCTCTTCACAGCACTGATAACCCTGGCTAAGGCAACTACACTTCATGTTAAATTCAGTGACCACAAAACCACAGAGCAGTAAGAGAGAGGACTGAGTGCCTAGCAATGTTCCATGCCAGGCAAACAACAGTCAGTCACAATGGTGACAGTTTGGACCCCTTGTCTCCCAAAGCTGAAATGCCTACAGGAGGAGGAGAGACGGAGAGGGTTCTGAGCCGTTCTGGTAACAAAAGAAACCCAGTAGAGCAGTGGCACCAGCCACAGCAGCACCACAGCTTCCATGCTCCGGGCCTCTGTACCTTTTGCATGGTCCTTGTCCAGCTGGTTGGCCACTTTCTTCCATTCTTCCATCTGTTCTTGAAGCGGGTTTATCAGGCAATCAATCAACGCACTTTTGTCAAAAAAATAAAGAAAAGGAGAGATTAAGTGATTAAGCGGGTACTTCCTGTTGTCGAGATGCCCACCTGGTGGTGGGTGTGGTAGGCTTGCCTGTCATCAATTCCAGCACTTCAGGAGACAGGAGGATCACCAGTTGGAGGCCAGGCTGGGCCAGCAGGATGCTCCAAAGGATTTGCATTTAGTGGTCAAACATACTTAAATCATTTCCTTGAAGCAAGTAAAAGGCAGAGTAACGAACCACTATTGCCTCAATATTGTCCACCTTCAGAACAGCCATGGCCTTCAGGATACTTTTTATGACTACTAAGAAGTTTTGTAGAAATGTAAGATGGGGTGATGGCGCACGCCTCCGCACCCTTAATCCCAACAACCAAGAAGCAGAGGCAGGTGGATCTCTGTGTGTTCAAGGCTAACCTGGTCCACTCAGCAAGTTCTAGGCCAGTCAGAGATATCTTGTGAGCCCTTGTCTCAAATAAATAAACAAACAAACAAATAATAAAATTAAATATAAAAACAACTACGTAGAAAACATTTGTGCCTAGCTGGAGAGGCCTCTGCTCATACCCTCTGTGATCTTCCAGCCCATATTAAAAGGCAGGTGGCAGAAACCTGAGGTTTCTCCTCTGGCCACACGGTGGAAGCCACCAAGAGGCAGAAACACCTGAGCTTAACTTCGTGTCTTCTAAAACTCAGAGAAAGGAAAAAGCAATTGTTTAAGACCCCAGGTGTTACAGGCACTCAGGACCTAAAATCCTAAAGACATAGTAACTGCACAAGGAGACAGACGGGAGCAACCCAGAACATTCTCAATTAGCAAGTGCCAGTTTCTAGTCAACGGCAGAGAAGTCTGGGTACTCATGCATCACCTCAAAAAAAGATAGGACAATGCTGGATTGTGCTGATCTGCTCGGAACACAAGGGCCATTTATATTTGACAGTGACTCCAAATCACTGAGCCAGCCATCGCCCTTTCACCCTACCCCTGGTGCCTAATAACTGGGGTACTACTCCTCTTGGTGGCTCTGCCACCAGCACACGGGCCTGGGGCACAGGGCAGAAGGGCAGGCGTATCTCTCTCTTTCCCGAGGCTCCTGTGGGGAGCAGTATCCATCATCTCCACAGCTAGGGGGCGATGAGGAGAGCTGTGGGAGGCAGGGCAGGGGGGCATGGGCTGGACTAAGAGTCCACTGCAAGCCCAGCATGGCCTTATCCCAGCACAGAGCAGATTCCCAGCTCACTCAGTGACTGAGCAGCAGAACGGGGGTGTACGGCCTTAAACACTACCGGGAGAAGATGCCATGTCATTGCACCCCTCACCCTACCCGCTGTAATAGAGATGGATGCTCCTCACCTGGAGAACTGCCTCAGCTTGGCCTCGATGCTTCTGTGCCGCATGCACATCCTGGTGAGCGCCGAGCCAATCTCCCGGGTACCACCTGGAAAAGCAGAGGCAGCTCAGTTGAAGGACAGGGGAGGAGCAGGAATTCGATATTAAACACGAGCCAAGTCTCACCACACCGCTGTAGAACCTAGGCCACTACCTTCAGAACTTCTCTTTGTACGTGTGCACATACACACACATGTGCATCTGTGTAATGTGGCTCGTTTGCATAGCACCAAGACTAAGGTTACTCTTACTGTACTGTTTTCTATTCTTAAGTTTTCTTGTTCATTTTGTACTGTTGATCGTGAGTCAGAAATCAAACTTACAAAATCCTTACTGGGACCTGTAGTTTGGCAGGTACGTACGTCTCCAGGCTGAGACAGCAAGGGTTAAAGCCCTAGTGCCAAAGCCAGAGACCAGAATTCAACAGATGGTAGAGAAAGAATTCCTGGAGATCGCTGTCTGACACACGCTCACACAATAAAATATTATTTCTCTTGCCAGGTGGTGGTGCCGCACACCCTTAATCCCAGCACTTGGGAGGCAGAGGCAGGGGAATCTCTGTGAATTAGAAGACAGCCTGGTCTACAGAGTAAGTTTCAGGACAGCCACAACTACGCAAAGAAACTCTCTCTCAGAAAACAAAACAAAAAATTTTCCTATGAAAATACCATATATATAATATCTGACAAGGAAAGATTAAAGATTCCCCCACCCTGACCCTATCTGCCCAAATAACCCTCAAGGTTGTTTTGGAATAATTAAGGGCCTCTGGCTCATTATTTCAGGATGCTTGCAATTCTACAATAAAGCTACAGCAAAGCGAAGTCATGGAATATTTTTTAATTGGGCACTGGTGACCGAGATCTTTGAGTTCAGCGAATGTGGGAAGGAAGCTAAAGCATGGTTTGATTTTTCCCAAGATTCTTCTTGTTCCTTCCCTTCAGCCACACCCTTTCTAATTATTAGTTTTGAAGTTCTTCTGTTCCTCCCCGTTTTGGGAAAAATTATTGAATCAGTATTTGCTGGGACGTGTGGAGAACAAATTGTCACTTCAGATCATAACTCCATAAGGACCCTGGAGGGCGCAGTCACACACATTAGGAAAACACAAACATGTAACTTGTGAAACTGGGGGAAGTGTCAACTAAAGCAGTTTTCTAACCAACCAAACATTCAGACGAAAGCCACAGGAATTTATGGAGGGTTTAACTAAGTCACCAAGAAAAAAAACAAACAAACAAATCCCTCTTATTAAAAGGTATGGCATTATATGGGTTACATTTTTTTGTTTCGTCCTCTCCACAGAAATGTTTGTCTTTTGGTTCAGTTCCCCTCATTTTCCATTTTATTCCACAAGCTAAGAGCTCCCTACAAGCAAATAACAACAGCAACAAAAAAAAGTAGCTACCAATTAGCAAAGCTTCAGCTCCTGGGAAGCAGGAGCAAGTGGTCTGCCAGGAGTTCAAGGCCAGCTGGGGCTAATCCTTGTCTCAAAACTACGTAAATAAACAAGTGAGTCCCGCTCCCTTGAAGAGGACAGCAGATCCTTTAATCCACAGACCAGCCTGGTCTACACAGCAAACTCTAGACCTGCCAGGGCTACACAGTGAGACCCTTTCTCATCCACAACAACAATAATAATTCTGTACTTTATAGCACCCCAAAAAACTGCTTTCCCAGGGAGCTTGCCCAGTCCTCTCAGTTAGAACTTCTGACAATCTAGACTACGACACTTGTCAAGAGGCTGTCCTGTGTATTGTCAGTTAGCAACATCTTGGTCCGGTCTCACTCGGGGCCAACTGCAGGATCCCCTACTACATCCTCAGACTTGAGGATCTGAACATATCTCCAGCCAGTGACGTGTTTTTCCCTGACGAATAAAACTCACACTTTACCGCTAAACAGTGCTGTAAAACCTTGAGCAAGAAGCAATTGGAATCCCAGGGCTGGTTTGGCATTTAAATGACGCCTCTGGGGCCTGGGGTTGGTAGGAAGAGTGCTTGCCTAGCACGTAGGGAAGCCTTTGGGCTCCATGAGGCTTCCATAGTGGCAGACACCTGTAATCCTAGCACTCCAGAGATGGAGGCAGGAGGTTAAAAAACTCAAAGCCATTTTCAATGATATAGCAAATTCAAAGCCAGTGCAGGATATATGAGACTCTGTGTCCCGTCCCGTCCCCCCGTCCCCCCCCTCGCCACATCCACCACAATCAATCACCACCCCAAAACCCCATTTCCAGCACGTACATCTGAGAAAGTGTTTGTGCCTTCCCAGGGACCACCAGTAGAGGGCGCAATTCTCACGCCCTCCATTTGTCTTCCCATTCCATCCTCTGCTGGAGGCTTTAGGATTTTTATTGCTCATGAACAAAGGTGAGGAATGAGAACACTTTATCCCCAGGAAAAGGTTTCTTCTTCCTGTGCCTTCATCTGATTAAAAGTTAATAACATGGCCACACAAGGATATTGGCCCACTTATTCATTGCTGCTAGGAAGGTAGACTAAGGCCTTCCTGGAGGGAAAACGGTAGCAGTGATCAAGAAAGAACCTAAAAATAACGCTCTTTGACCCAGCAATTCTAATCCTAAGAATTTAACCTGAGGAAATAATTAAGAAAAATGGCTAATCCTCACCTATGAGGACAATGATTAAAATGTTTACATCAAAAAATCCCATACAATGATCTAGTTAAATGAACCATAAGGCATAGACACCCAACTGAATAGGACACAGCTGTTTAGAAACAGAATCATGTATCACTCGGTGCTGCTCCGAATGTTTAGGTATTGGCTTAAGTACTTTTCGTATATTGAATCATTCATCCTCACAATATTCCGAGATGTACTGATAATGTCGCCATGCCCTTTGCACGGGCAGGAGAAAGAAGTACTGTAAGCGTCTGTCCAAGGTTACAGGATCAGAAAATGACACTCGAACCAAGCTGAATCTTTTGGGTTTGTGCATTCAGCCACACTCAACTACGTGACACTTTACATAGACAAAAAAGATAGGAAGGGGCAGAGTCCAGTGGAAGCCCAGCTTCCTCATTTACCCACTAGCAAGAGTGGAAAGGTTTTGTTCAGCTAGCTCTCAAAGTTTGCTTCTTGTGTCTAGAACTGTAATGGGTGCCTGAATGGCTAGAATCTGTCCTGGCAAAGCCAGTGCAGACAGCCAGGAGTTGGGGGTCTACTCTGGACCCCCACTTCCATCTCCTTGAGGTAGAATTAGAGGCTGGAAAACATCATGACCAAGTCCAGTCCTTCCACCCCGTCCGTTTTTTTCTGTCCTATTATTTCAGTGCCTTCCCAATATTTTCCATATTTATTTCATCCCCAGGGCCTTCTGGGGGCAGCCGAGTTCTCGGCCGACTGCTACCAAGCAGTTTCTGAACATACTGCCTGTGCCCCACCCCTGTGCCCCTGCACAGGAAGCCCCGGAGAGGACAGGAAATGAAGGAACCTAATGAAGACTTCCTACCAGCAGTATCACTGTACCTGGCGTGGGGGCAGGAGGCAGAGGACAATCCCTGTGGACCCTGGGACCCAGGGCTGGAACTCGCTGGTCCCAGCATTATGGGTCACCCTAAAAATAGATCTATCTGTGGAAGAGCTTAGCAACAGCTGATGCTTTTCTGACCTCTGCTAGGACTTTAAAAAAAGAAAAAAGAAAACACTCAGCAGGTTTGAATTGGAGGAAACTGGCTGGGGCTACAAAGAAAGAGAGGACGTCTGGAAGTGGTCCAATGTGACAATGGGAGTATTTATGGAACCACAAATGGCTGGTGTAGGCACCTGGCCTCCTGCAGGGTGGATGAGCCGCTTCCTCCTCAAATGAGTGAGTATTTATCATTTGAAGGCTGGACCAACAATCTGTTTGTTTTTTCTTTTTGTGTGTGAGGCTGACATCAAGAACCTTCCACAATTTGTTCTCTTCATTATTTTTTAAATTACTCTTTGAGTTACGGTCTCTTGCTGAAGTAGCTCACCAACTGGGTTAGGCTGGCCAGCCAGGGAGCCCGAGGGCTGTTCGCATCTTCTCAAGATGACAGGCATGTGCCACCATACCCAGCATTTTTACATGGGTTTGGGGGGGCTGAACTCAGGTCCCAGCTTGCATGGCAAGCACTTCACTGACTTAATGAATACATTTTTACTGCAAAACGTTGAAAATAAATGTAAGATAATCTTAGGAAAGGCCTAGACAGAGTTTGGAATCCATGTCAAAAGTGACGCACTCCTGTGACATTGAGGCTGGGAAGGCAGAGGGTCCTAGAGCTGGGTGGCTAGCCAGTTGAGGCAAGCAATGAACGCCCGGCTCAGTAAGAAACCCAATCTCTAATCAATTAATTAATTAATTAATAATGAGCAGAGAAGCGACTGAGAAAGAAACCCAACATTGATCTCCGGTCCCCACACAGTTTTACATGCTGTGCACCCATACACATGCACGGCACAGATGTATGCGTGTGCGTACACACGCACTCACGCTTCCCAGCAACCTAGGAGAAAGGCACCTTCCTCACACCCCAGCAGGGCTTGCTAACAGGCCACACAGCAGCTAAGCAGAACAGGCAATACCTCAACCCTGCTTTGTCTGACTGCTCTCTGGAAGACTTCTTCCTGCTATGACAAGCTGCAGACGTCCCCGACTGAGGACAAAGAGGAGCATTTCACGCCACAAACAGAATACAAATTGTTTCACGACTGCTTCTCGGAGGGTGGGAAGGAAACTGAGAGGCAAAGGCCAGGGAGCCACTGTTCCTTCCTCCAAACAGTAGCCCGGGTGGACAAATCCTCCCACTGCCACTGGGAAGGCGGTGTCTATCAAGTGGCATTGTCACACCCCGCCAAGCTGCCTCATTTGCAGGCGCCTCCACCTCCCAGCACAGCAGGGGCTGCATGGGCAGGTGGCCTGGGCCTGCCCTGTGGGCAGGTGGCAGGCTAGGACCGAAAGCTGTTTTGTCAGGCTGGATTCTGCAGTAGGGCAGGAAAGAGCTGAAGAACAGATTCAAGGTTTGCTCTGGCCGCAGCGCGAGGGTGGAGTGAGTTACTGAGTGTTTTGACTGGCCTGCCAAGGGCTCACGCTGGAAAGCTCACGGAGCCTGGGGTTACCGCTAGACAGTAGAATAGTCTCTGGAACCTCCCAGGAGCAGAGCACAGGACGAGACAGTTTCTTAGACGCTCTCCCATCCTTGCAAAATCCTTGGGTGATCTATAGGGCCCATGGCCCCAGAACTTCCATACTCACAAAGCTCGAACCCCACTAATAGCCTGCCATCTCCTGAGCTAAGCTGGGGGATAAACCAGGAAAGAATGAGGAGCTCTGAAGTCAGTCAACAATACAGCTTCGGAGCAAGGGCTCCACCCCCCCCCCATTAGGGGGGGTCACATGGCATTGGTAAGGGTCTGACTAGTTTCAACACAGATGCTGACATTGTATTTAAAAAACAAAAAGCAGTATACGGCCTACTACTGATTCAGTGTTATTTTGACTCTCTCACACCCTAACATGAGCTATCATTTCTAATTTGTGTCTCTTATAAAACATCCTGAGTAATCTAAATTTTTGTACTTTTTTGTTTCCCCTATGTGTGCGCGCATGCATGCACAACTGAACCCAGGGCCCTGGTGCATGCTTTTCAAGCCCTCCGTCATGGGCCCCACCCCTAGCCCTATCAGCCCCTTTAACCACTGCCTCGTCCATACTTTGGTGATGACTGTTTCTGAAAGAAACTTGCTTTAATCACATCTTTTTAAACAGTCCACTCATTTTGCAGAAGAAACAAATCTTGATCTTTACACCATATTCCCAAGACTTATCTACCTCGTATCTACAACAGCCGTTCAACCGGTCTGTACAGGTTTGGGAGTTTAGGACTCTTCGTTAAGCCTGAAACTCAGGTGGGACACACCAGCGAAGATCCCAAGTACACAGAAGGCAGCGATGGTATATTGTACAGGGAAAATAAGGCACAATGGCTACATCCAGGGGCCAGTTATGCAGAGCGCTGCTGAAACAATAACCACCAGGTCCTCGGAAGGAGGAAGACAGGACAATTAGCTTTGGTCAGGCTGCCGTGGAGCCATTATAAGGCACTAGCCGACCTGCAAGCAGCCTCTCTCCTCCTGCTTGTAATAGTATTCTTCTCTAGGGAGTTGGTAAACCTGGGCAAGGAAGGAAACCAACAGCACCAGGTTGGTTTCCATGAATGCCAGAAACATGCCTTCACGTCACCCACCTCCAACAGCACCTGCTGGGAACTGAGAAAGACGCCCTGTGCACCCAGTGACACCCAAGCACCCAGAGAGAGCCTGGCAGCACCCAAAGCAAGGGCAGCCGACTCCAGACCACCCTGAGCCTGCTGCCCCACCCTCTAACCCCTGGACCTCCTTGGCTCTTCGTTTCTATTGCAGAGCTCCACACCATCACATCACCAGCTTCCGTGCAGCCAGGAAGGGAAGGGAAAGCTCCTACTGAAATGAATGCTGGGGCTGTTGTGGGACGCACAGGCCCTCCAGGCCCAATTCTGCAACGGCCTGGCAGGCTGTAATGTTTTGATCTCTCTCACACACAAGCGCCCATTCTCAGGGAGCACCGAAGACTCAAAATGTCAGGTGTCTTTTCACCTTGGCAGTGGCTGGAGGCTTGCCCAGTGCTGCACCGCAGAAGCTGCCTCAGTATGCACCAGCTGCCGCTCTGGCTGGGCAGGCAGAGCATGGCTGCATATACCATCTGCCACCGGAGGGGATGCCTGGAGGCCAGCCCTCGCCTTGGCTGAAGCAGGTGTGAGCACACACATGTGCCGCTCTCACACACGCATGTGTTCACAAACTCATGCAAAGAGTGAAGCATCCATCAGACTTGACCGTGAATATGGGTGTACTCTCCTCCTCCAGGTCCCCTCATCTCTTTTGGGTGTCTTTCACCAACGGGAGAAGGTTTCTGGTAGAGAGAGCCAATGGTACCACAGAACGGCATCCCGAGGGTGAGTCTGAATTCTAACAGCAGAAGAGGGCAGTTTCGGTTCCCATGCCTGCAAAGGTGTAATGGCAACACTCCAGCAAGCAAACAGCATGCTTTGCTTACAGGCTGAGCACAAAGAACACAATCTAAAGGCAGTAGGAGAATAGCTAGACACAGATCAAACAATGGCTCTCTAAAGGATACTTCAGTACTCCAGACAAAGAGCCCAGCCAGATTTCAGCTATGGTAGGCACACCTGCACCTCTGATGGCCTCCAAACCAGGCTAGATAACCCCTCTCCCAAGCAGAAGTCAGTGTGACCATGAAACAGCATTCCTACACTCTGTCACTGTTTAGGAAATGTACCTGAGATCAGTTATGTGCTGTGATGTGAAACAGCCCCTACGCTAACAACAAAGACCCCATTCCTACAGATTGACGGATTTTCACAGTGATGGAGTTTCACAGTGACTTTGAAAGCGGGAGGTGCCACCTTACAGACAAGCAGCTGCTTGCCACCCCAGCATCACACTCCTGCCCGGGATTGCGGGGCAGCTCCTGGTGTCCGGAGGAGTCCTCCTTGCTGCAGTTTCTCCCACTCAGGGAAACTGCTGTGTGTTCTCCAGAGGCCCTTGCCTGGTTTCCTGTGATAGGACGAGTTTTCATCTAGGGTCAAGGTGTGCACTCAGAGTAACAAGCCATGTTTCCTCTGGATTCATCTGCACTTTGCTTTTTAGCCTGGGGATGACCAGGTGCAAAGCTGGGAGAAGATGGGTCCACAGACATCCTTGACTCAAAAGAGTAGAAAGAGCGCCAGTTTCTAGTGGTCCAGATTATCATACAGACCCTATACCTTAGACTAGGCTGCCCTCAGGAGCAGCAGCCAGACAGGAGTCATTGCAGAGTACCCAGTGTCCATGCCAGCCCTGACAACGGAGTAAAAACTGTCCAAGCTCTTCCCTATGCACTGCTATAGCCTAGGATGTTCCTGTAACAGATTCAAGGAAATGAGCACATAAGCCTCAAGAGTATGTCTTTAACTTACAGAGGAAGGCTCCTTAGGTCAAAACTAAATCTTAAAACAGGTTTTCAAAAATAAACTGTACCAGCCCCTCACAAAGGAACCGCCACTTCCTGTTGACCACAATGGTGATTCTAGGGAGTAGCTTTAACTTCAAGGAAGAAAGACACATGTGGAATTTCCCTTTTTTTATTTTAAAACTGTTATTCAGCAACTGTACATAGCTGGGTGCGGATGGGGAACCCAGCTGGTGTTTAGGGGACAGCTAATACTGTGCGTTCAGCAAATTCTAGGTGTTAGGTCGATGCAAATAATTCCAATCAGACCAAATTAGAGCACGTTTAATAAATGCAGCACTCCCTGGTGGTTGGGAGCATGGCGAGGGAGAGAGAGACCCCGGGGAGGGGTCAGCACTTGGTGGGCTTTTCCAGAGGTGAAATCTGAGTCCAGACCAAGACAACTCCCAGAGGGAGGGGTCTTGAGATGGAGCTTTCTGCTCCACTGGTGCCCCAAGAATGAATGCCAGGGGCTGGGGTGACATTTCCCATCACCAGGGAGGGTCAGTGTCCCCTTTCTTGACGACACCGTGGTGCCCCCACACAGGCTGGAAGAACGTGCAAGCTGTTATCAGATGACGATTATTCAGCTGGTCCCCCCACTTCTCGGTGTCTCCCACTTCACAACTTTTCAGAAAACAAAACCACACAGTCCCACCGCCATCTGGTGCCTTCAGACCAATATGCACGAGATTTTGGCATGCGTGGTACTGGCAGCCACAAAGACCAGTATTCCACTTTGTCGCTGTTCAAAGGCAAAGCGAGAATGGTATTACGGAAACATGAACCACGGACACATTCACAGTATGGAAAACCAGGATAGGAGCAAGCATGGTCACGTGGGTCTGCCTTCCCAGAGTATAGCCCCTCTGAGGACGTCACCCAGGAAGTACTGCAGGCTCCCTGACATTTGCAACCATGAACCCCCACTGCCGTGGCCAGCCTCTGCCATGTGGGAACAGAACGAGGCTCCTTCTGGAGCCAGGCGAGGGAGACTGGAGGACACCAGCTCAGCCAGTGAAGCCGACGTGGCCTGATGTAGGAACCACATGTCATTTTCTTAGCTGCCAAACTGTAACTGTCGGGGAGGCTCACAGTAGCCAGCTCTGGGTTTTCTTCCCAGGCAGCCTTCATGGCAAGTCAGATCAGATGAATCACTGAGAAGGTAGCTGGAAGATGTGTGAACAAAATGGGAGTGCAGATCAGTGAAGAGCTCACACACCCACATCCCGCGACAACATGGGCCCCCTTGAGCCCGCCAACATCAGACCCCATTCATGTGCTCCTAGCTAAAAGCAACTCTCCTCGCTTAAGGGGCCTCTGCATATCCATGAACCAGGCTGGGACTGTAAGCTTTTGCCACGCCTCTCCTAGTGCTTGCAATGTAACAAGTTCTGGCAAAAACACCTCAGCTACTATTCTAAAAAACAGCACTCTAGTAGATGTTGGTAGGAACTCTAGTAGTAGTTGGTAGGAACACTTGCGTAAGCAAGAGGTCCCGAGTTCGACTCTCTGCTGCCCACATTTGAAAAAGCCAGGCATGGCTGTGGATGCCTACAACTCTAGCACTGGAGGGCACACAGAGGGAGGTGCCAAGGGCTCACTGGCTCACTTGTCAACATGGTGAGCTTCAGGCTCACTGAGACACTTAGAGCATCTGATGCAGGCACCCAATGCCCTCCTCAAGTATACCCAACACAAGTACGCACAAACCTAAAGTAATATTAATACAAATAAAAACCCAACTGTACTCCTTGTGGCTACCACAGGCTGCAGCTGACATTGGCCTCACGTTGCCGAGGCTGACAATGGTGCGGAGAGGCTGAAGGAAAACTAACTCCAACTCTGGCTCATCAGAGGGCCTGGCTGTCACCACTCAGCACAGCAAACACGCGGGATGCACCGGCAGGAGAAAGTAGCACCGAGTGTCCCAACATCCCGCCTCCCCTCTCTCTCTCTTCCAATGCCAGGGCTGAAAACCAATTTCAGTTTCCAGTTCCCAAGATGAGTCCCGAGGTCAAGAGGAAATCCGAAAAGGAGCCTGGGGATTCCGAAAAGCCTCCCTGATGCTCATGCTAACTAATACATTCCATCTTTTGCTTTAGAACAGTATCAGACCTGGACACACATGCACACATGAAGAAAAATGATAAAAATAAAAATCCTTTAAAATGTTTTTGGTAAGAGCTTACAAAGTTTAAGGTGGGTCCACCCGCAGAGGCTAGAAAAATTCAATCTTCAGTTCCCAAAATGTCTCTCACCCCACCTGGTTCCCACAACCATGGAGCACAGTTATGGGGGGCACAGTCAGAGGCTGGTCCTTTTTTAATGACCCACATCCGCCCTTCCTCTTCTGCCTCTCCTTCCTCTTGCATTCTTCCCCTCACGCCCACTCAGCAACCTGCTCTCCTAACAGGATACAAAGATAACAACTAGCCGGAGTGATCTGAAGCCATTCACTGCTCTGCCATCAATTACAGGACAGGAAGCTGCCAGAGGCAGGGAACTGAGGGGGATACAGGCTGGCCTGGCATCCAGAGGGGAATTGCTAACACAAATGGTCTGCTGCTCTGTCAAGGTCATGGCCTGATCCCCAGGGACCAGCTGGGTTTGATTTATGGCCCCTGAGTGGTGTATGGAGTAGCTGCCAAGAGCTGAGCTGTCAGGGAGTCTGACTGCTTCCTGTCTCAAACCCCGGGGAAAGATTAGGACCTAGACCAAAAAAAGAAAAAAAAAAAGAAAAAAAAATCAGTTTACCTGGATTGACTGTTTAAGTTAAACCCAGACAAAAGTGGGGTTGACAAATGAGTTTTATGCCTTGGGTTAATTATCATCAGGTAGTAAGGTTGCATCTGGGCCCAGTGAAAAAGAGAAGTTTAGGTGGTTGGCAGGGCCAGCACAAATGCAGGAACAGTATAAGGCTGCGTCCCTGGGCTTTCAACTCTATCCCTAAAGTCACAGAACAGTATTAAAGACTTCAATATGCAGAAAGATTACCATTCCTCGGGGGCCCGCCTGGGGAGGGCATGAGGGTCAGCATTTCTAACCAGCTCCCCCAAAGATGGCAACTTGTGCCCAGACCACACCCACACTGTGACGGGAAGAGGGCAGAGCATTTATTTCATCCGTCAATGCGCCTTGCCCGTCCTGAGAACACCAAAGACCCTCCAGGTGAACGCTGGTGGATCTGATGTCCCAGATATGTCGTAGAAACACAGCAAACGTGACTCATCACCAGGCTGTGATCCATAAGACAACAGGTTGGCTGCTGGGGTGGGGCTCCTGCCTTAGCCCCGCTCCCCCACTTTAGGGTCCCCTTCCAAACAAGACTCTTCCTCTGAGCCGGTGTCCCCCTACCAATGGGTGAAATTACAGTTGGTCTAGAGAAAACAAGTTTGAGGTACCAGATATGCCTGGTGGCAAAGCGGTCCAATGGAAGGCGGGCACTGAACAGGAAAGGTCTGTTGGCCTCCAGGCCCCGCCCCCGTTCTCATTTCAGTGGTCTTTAAAGTGATGACGAAGGGGCTTTTCTCTCCTGCCTCGCAGAGGATTAGGGTGGCCAGAAGGCCGCCGGCACTTCCGCATCATGTGAAAGGAGGGAGGGCGGGGGCACTGTAACTTTCCTTGTCGCTATAATCAACAAGCATCTCAGAGATGCAGCGTAAGGGAGGAAGGACTTGATTTGGTTCACAGCCGTCGAGGCAAGGACGGAGGCAGAGGATGAATGCCAGTGTTCAGCTCACTCTTCTTCTTTCCCTCTGACAGTTAGGGGGAATCTTCTCACCGCAATTCAGCTAGTCCAGAAAACCCTCACAGTCGCGCCCAGAGACTCCTCTCCCAGGTGATTCTAGGTCCCATCAGGCTGACAATACTGTCATGAGAGGAAAGGGTGGATTCCCGAGACGAGGACGGTGGCTGGTCGGCCTCCTCCTTCCTCTGAGTATGTGTATACTGTAACATTTCCCATGTTGCCCTGGGCCCGTGCCCTCCATCACACGGTGACCTCCTATGGAGAACAACTACCTCCACGCCATCCTTGAATTCTGAGTGTCTGGGATGAAGGCTCAATAGGGTATTATGCAGATGAAGGAGTGTGAGGGGTGGGGAAATGAGCTCCACGGAAAACAGGTGTCCCCAACGTTTTGGCAGCTCGAATACATGTGAGCTACTGGAGAAAGCAACAAATACAGGTTAGGCTCACCCAAGAGGTCCTTTCGTCTGCTTGTGGGCAGACCAGGGGAGAAAGGATTTTCAAGACCCTAATGTTGCCAGCTCTGCCTCTGAGAGTCAAGGTCATGGTAAATGTGCACGCGCCTAACAGCTAATCTAATTATAGACACTTGATACAGGCTATTCGGCCTGCCTTTCAAATAAAGTTAAGGATTTACACACCCACGAAGAGCAAAGTAATAACAAGATATGAATAACAGTTCTTCCTAAAAGAGCAAGCATCAGAGAAAAATGGGGGCAGAGAATCCAGTCTTTTGAAGACATGAAGCTGACAGAGACTTCAAAGTGCCCCCCCAAAAGGATAGAACCAGGCCCATTAAAATGTTCCCGATAAGAAGAACTTATTTTTTGAGAAGAAAATTACCAACAACCCCGGGAAGAAGTGTCAAGTCTCCTTCCATGCTATTAGAAAGGCTGCCCGGGAGCAGATCTGTTGCCATGACAACAACTGCTTGCCAGAGGGTAAGGATGGACAAGGGACCTACCAAATGGTATTCTCAACAATGAGCCTGCCATTTCTCGCAGCCACTCTGGAAAGAACCTTCAGCATCTAGAGCTGGAGTAGCCAACAGCTGGGTGAGGCTGCTATAGCATGACATCAGAATTTCTTCTTCAGCATCCTTGGCTCAGATGAAACATCACCAGCTGCGGGCTTATTCCCAGGCATGGCGATTGAGGACAAAAGGGAGATGTCAAGAGATGGAAAGGTAGGTGGAGCTCCAGGGCTCACTAGCTAGCCAGACTAGCCTGGACTGTGAGCTCCAGATTCAGAGGGAGAACCTATCTTAGGGAAATAAGGTGGATAGCAATAGAGAAGGGCACTTGACACGAACTTCTGGCCTCCACATGCACAGGTAAGTGCACTTGTGCACATGTACACATGCACACAGTGGAAGGTCTAGTTTCCACAGCAACCCACTGGGTTCTAACTATCCACACAGACTAAGGACTTCACTGCTGTCATGGCTACTCAGAAGAGAAACAGCCCCAAGTCACTTGCGGTATCCTGTGAACCAAAAAGAAAGATAGATGGGCAAACAATGTGATTGTGTCCCTTTTATCTACATGTGACAGAGCACACAGATGTGCACACGCACACACACACACAGCTCCAGAGACCCAGCAGCTCAGAGCCTATGGCATGACAATCACTTCTGCAGAGTCTCAGAGGTGGCATCTCTGATAACCATTCAGCTTTAATAAGGAGGTAGATAGAGGCTTCTGATGAAGCCTTAAAGATGAGGACATTCTCTGAGTGGAATAAGATGCTCACGAAGGGACAAATGCTATACCGTGTGTGTTCTGCGTATGTGAGCCATGCAGAATCATCAGATCCACAGAATCAGAAAGAAGAACAGTGGCTACCAGGGCCAGTGGGAGGGGGATGAGGCATACTGGGAGCAGAGTTTTGATTCTGCAAGAAGAAAAGTTCTGGAAGTGTGTGGCTCACCATCAAACACTTCTGACTGGATGGTGGGGATGGGCAAACGTGTAAATTTAACCATATGTACAGCTGCAATTAAAAATTAAATGTTAAAACCTTAAATAATCCCAGTGATGTCAACATAGATTTGGTTTCTACTCTGGGGGCCGCTATGAAGAGAAGCTGAGTGGAGGACAAGAAGGGGCCTTCTCCCTCCCGGTCTGGTCAGCCCTGGGACCTAATATTCAGAGTTGTAGGATGATGTGGAACTCCCTTCTGTATGCTATTAATATGCTTTATTACCACTGGTTAACAAAGAATCTGTTTTGGCCTATGACAGGGCAGAATATAGCTAGGTGGGGAAACTAAACTGAATACTGGGAGAAAGGTGGAGTTAGGCAGGCGCCACGTAGCCACCCAAGAAACAAGATGTGAGGTAATAAGCCAAGAGCGTCGTGGCAGAATATAAAATAACAGAAATGGGTTAATTTAAGAAGTAAGAGCTAGCTAGGAATAGGCCTGAGCCATTGGCCAAATGTTGCAATTAATATAGTTGCAATTAATATAGTTTCTGTGTGATTATTCAAGTCTGGGTGGCTGGGACCAAAGCGCAGTCTCCATTTACAGTAGGAGGATCTACTGACATTGGCCCTTCCAGTGTTCCAGATGCTTAGGCGAGCTGGTTCCAGGGCCTCAACCCTGGGCCTTTCCATACTCCATGGACTCTTACTCTCCTCTGCCACCAACAGAAGTCATAGCACCAAGGTCTTCAGGGTCCAATGTCACACCTGCCCCCATCATGCAGCTCATCTGTCACTGTGAGATCCCTGTGACAGAGCCTGCGACGGTTTGCTGCTCTGCTGTGGATGCTGGAGGAGGAACACGGGCTCCGGTATCTGATCGCTGTGTTTCTTGTTGGTGGTGCTTCTGTGGCTGTTGTCAGTCTCCTGTTCAGGCAGCAAAAACATCCCATCTGCTTCGCTTTTCACTGCCTAAGCCCAGCCCACCAATATGTTTCGATGCCTTCCGACATCCTGCCCTTAGCAGGATGATGTGACTAGATCTCAGCATGTCGATGCCAGGCATGGAAGGGACAGGGGCAATATGGCCCCCGCTGCCATTTGTCAGAAGTCCAGGTACAAAGGAGCATCCTATAATATCACGGACATTAAGATGGAAGGGGAACACAGGCACAGAGAGAGGAACAGGACAGTCTGAGTGCCCTGCCATCCTTCCACGATGTCCCTTCTGAGTCCGAAGGGATTTCTGCAGTTACAACTGACCACCAGCGATAGGATCCGGGCTAGAAGTAAGCCCTTCTCAATGCACTCCTTGAGCAAGTATACACTTAGCTGTTGAAAAGAAATCTTGATTGCTTTGTCACTTTGTGAGAACAGGGATCGGTTAGCAAACAATCAGATGAACCAGCAGAAATCTATGCCTAAGGACGTGCATTTCTGCTGACCTCTGGTCCAAAGCAAATCCTAACATTTCCCAATCGGGATTATGTAAGCACACAGCTAAGCAACAGCTGGAAAGGCTGTCTGGTCCGAGTGTAGGCAGGATGGCTGCCTCTGCCCCGCAGGGCAAGTCAGGCTCCATGAGCACAGTGAAGCTCTTCCCACAGTCATTCCCAAAACACCAGGGACAGGAAAGTGATCTTCAGGCAGGCTGGCAGCCAGTAAAGGAAACCAGGAGCAGTTTCAAGGGGTGGGGTCTCACTGCCTCTGCTCTTTCATCCCACAGATCAAGTCCCCACCAAAGAGCCCCTAGGTCCCAGGGGTTCTGCGTTCAAACCCTTGGCAAGTCAATAATCATTCACTAAATGCAGTAACCTCAATTATCCCAGCCAGCCAATTACAAAAGAAATACAAAGTACAACTCTCCCCCTTCTTATGGAGACCTATGCTAGCTTGGAAAGTTCTGGAATAGTCATCTGGGTATTGCAGAAGAGATCTCATCTAAACCAGAAATCTTCAAGAGAGTAATGCTTTAAACAGGTTTTGATGTGAGGTGAAAGGAGAGGCTCCATACAGCCTGTGATCCCCCACCCCAAGGCCCTGGGGGCTACCCAAGATCCCTAGACAGACATACCCAGCAAAGCCTCTAAATACCTGAGCTGGCCAGAAGTTTATTTTATTTATTTTTTTTTTAATTTTTTATTTTTTGGTTTTTTTCGAGACAGGGTTTCACTGTGGCTTTGGAGCCTGTCCTGGAACTAGCTCTTGTAGACCAGGCTGGTCTCGAACTCACAGAGATCCGCCTGCCTCTGCCTCCCGAGTGCTGGGATTAAAGGCGTGCGCCACCATCGCCCGGCTGGCCAGAAGTTTAGAGACCTCAAAGGCCTGAGAAGCCATGTGGCACCTGGGGAGTAAGAGACTAGGACTTGAGCCCTGACAAGCAGACAGATCAGATCAGGAAAGCGGTATAAAGAAAGCAGACATGTAAAGGAGATGGCAAACGTTAGTCGGCTTCACCCTCCTGACCTGAGAAAAGTCCTTGCAGCTTTATCATTACGTTATACTCATTTTCTCGGCGGCAAGCTACACCAAGCAATCTGGATACACTAGTTCGATGATTATGACAAATCCTATGGGGGACGAACGTTCCCCATTACAAGGAAGACAATCAGGTAGAGAGACAGTAGTGTGGTCCTTCCCGTGGTCCTGAATAGTTTCTCGGTCTGGTATAAAGCATTCTGACAAGATACCCCTTCTGTACAGACCAGACCTGAACTCTCCCTAAAGCAGAATTCTCAACAGTCTTAGCCACCCTCGTCACACAGTTACCCTGGCAAAGAGATGGGCTTTTCAATGGGAGCCTTTATTTCCAAAGCCCATGGGTCAGACCTCCTGCTGGCTAACTTAAGTTGGAGCAGCTGCTGTTGGCCTCTATGGCAGCCACCACCCTCCATGTAGCCACTACGCATACAGCAAAGTGCTCCTAATGCATGCCCTTCTCACGTGACTTCTGGCATGCATTCCTGCCCTGCGTGAACACTGGCCACGTGGCTCAACACTATATCACACAACTGATTTCCACTGTCCACACTGTTTGCATGACTGACAATTGACCAAACTGAGGCTTGGGCAGGTGGCAGAGGAGGTGTGGGGAGTTGCTTGCGTGTCACACTTGCCTTTCCTGCACCATGGCTGAGCAGTGATGATTAAAAGAGGTCTAGGAATCCAAAGCTGTTTCTTTCCACCTAAAAAACGATGCCAAGTCTGGAGTTCTTCACGTGTGCCTCCCCCACGGGGGCCCGCGGTCTGTTAACAAAGCTGCCTGCTTGTACTCAGCGAGGCAAGCACAAGAGGAGCCATTCCAGACATGAGACAAGAAAGGAGAAGACAAACAGTAACATCATCCGCTAACGAGCTCACTGATGTATGGGTTCGGAGGAACAAAGGGAGCAGATGCCGCACCCGTCAGCCTTAATGACGTTCGCACACCCTCAGCGACTCTACAGTCGGTATGTGGCAGTTGAGGGTACGACGATCTGAAGATGAAGGGCTTCGCTCCAAATGATGAAGACAGATGTTTGCTAAGTGTGCTTTTCTCATTTTCTTTGTACGTGCTTAACGGGGGTAATATTGGTGCAGGATAGGTTTCACCCCAATTTCATGGGGTAGGCATCTACTGAAGTTGACAGACAACAGGGCGGAGCTGCGAAATGCTCTTCGAAGCTGGCACCTGAGTCTTCGCAGGAAACAAAGTTATCATAAACTGTGAACGCGCCGCAGCACCCTGCACGTCAGTTTCCTGGACGCTCTTGTCTCCCTTGTCCTCCTCTAGACGACTGGAATGCACCGCCCCGCTGGAGAGGACCTTGTCTCTTTTGCTGGCTTGCAAAGGGCTTGTGGGGTGCCACCCAGACTGAGCAGCACTCCTGAACTCTGCCTTAGAGGCCTTACTCCATCTGAGCCAGACCTCTGGGCTCCATGTCACCCAAGGGCTGCCTGCTGCCTGCTGCCTCTATTCTCTTTTCTCTGCTGCTAGGACCAGGCTTCAGGCGGGCGGGGCCTCCCATTCTTTGTATAGTGCCTGGCACGGAACAGCGCTCAGAAAATATTTGCTGAGTGTTGGGGAAAAAAGAAGGAACAAATCACTAGGAAAGATGGGGAGAGGAAGCCCGAGGCCAAGGGAATGCCACAGATTTACACAAAATAGAGTCGTCTTGGCTTTCCAGACTTCTTTCTGCTGTTTAGTAGCTTTTGACATCCTTTGCTGACTGGCTGATAGTCACCGATTCTGACTTCCAGAACGGAGGGCCCCTAGCTCACGTGGCCTCACAGCCACACCACGCTGGAAAGACATATCTGGTCCAGGATGAGTCATACACATGCTATCACTCTGTCTCCGGGGGTCGCTTCCCTTTGAAAGGCCATAAGCTTCGGGCTTGCTTTCCAGAAGGACAGCAGGACCCAGGTGACAGCAGCACCCTTCCCACCGCTTGGCTGTGTCCCCCGTTCCTCGCCTCCAACACATGCAAAGACACTTAGGGATGGGGATGTGGCCCCTACCCAAGATGTCCCTGTTGTCTTTGACAAACGTTGCTTCCCTCTATAAAACCTGAGGTATTCGAAGAGGGCAGTAGAGTAACTGTAAATCCCAACGATGCTGAGTAAGGTCATGGTATGTAGGAGACGCACCGTGATTTGTACCCAGTCTCTGACCCACATAAACCCCACTAGGTTTTTGTGTTAGGCCTGCATACCTACTGGCCTCAATTCTGTCCTCCTGAAACACAGACCCAGTGGTTCTGAGAGGAGACTGGGCCAGTCACCAAAAAAGCAAGGGTCAGGATCTATGAGCTTCCTGGAGAAACTGAGCAAGAGTCCCCATCTGCATCTGAGGAAAGAGAAGAGTCGGTGAGGATGGCTATGCTGTTGACAGCACCATCAGACTAAAGAAGAAAGCAACCCAGCATTTCAAAAGACCTTTGGTTCTTCCTGTACGAAAAAATGAAAACTTAAAGTGGAATACATAAAGCCTTGAAGTTCAAACACAAATAAATAAAAGCTGAATCCCAAAATTCCATTGTTCCTGGAGCTCTGAAAGATCAAGGAATTCTAGCTAGAAAGGCCTAACGCAGTGAGTGGTTCAAGGTACACGCCAACCAGACTCCAACCCTCCCTTCTGGGGAACGAAAACTCTGGAGGGTCCGCGGGTAGAAGGACAGCCTCTTATCACCTGGAACCCTCACCAGCCAGGCTTCTTCCACCAGCAAGTCCTTCCCACTCCCCACCCAAACCCACAAAGCAAGGGAAACAATAAAGCCACAGCCATTCGCCCCTGGGACTCTGACCTTTAAATGTTTAACTGAGGACAGACTTAAGTGCTGGATAAAAAAGTAGGTGATGAGTTTCTACGGGAGTTACAACAGCCCCTCAGTGAGCCAATTCAACTAACTACTGAATTAACAGGCCTTAGGTCCTGTTTGAGATGTCATGGAGACAAGCTGATGAGCCCCAGCCAAGCTCTCAAGTCAAGGCAAAAGACTCCCACTTCTCAGAGGGGAAGAACAGCTTTGGGAGGACCGGACTTTAAAAGTCACCCAGCCTGATGGGGATGGCCGTGGCTCTCCAATCACCTGCAAGCTGAGGCCTTGAACTCATGGGACTATTCTGGTCACTTTCCCACAAAAAGTCCTGACTAGCCTTGGAGGGGTCAGAAAGAGTCTCAAGTACATTTGACCAGCGGGCATCAGGGCTGGAATCGCCGTGTCCTCTCAGATAGCATGCCACTGGGTGCTGGCTCTCCTCTCTCAGCTAAGACAATCCTCCTCGACCAGTGATGAGGAAACGGTGGCATCTATGCACACATGTAACTATAGGAGATGCTGGATAGGTCAGCTGGTATAGCTATAGTAATCATCTCATATCTAGGGAAGCTTTCTGCTGTGCACTTTAGGGGTGTGTGTGTGTGTGTGTGTGTGTGT
>NC_022017.1:42712946-42786345 GCF_000317375.1 Microtus ochrogaster | reverse complement strand
AGGCCTATGGCAAGGTCAGAGGACTGAGAACCCTCCTCTACATAGGAGTAGGAATAATTTGACTTTCTTGGCCTTTATCAGTCCTTCCAGGAGGCTTAAATGAAGCATTCAAGTGAGAGCTAATTCCCAAAATTAGATTATTCAAAACCCTCTGAAGGACTGTGATAATAACAGAAGAATCCCCATACTTCTTAACGTGTCTGTTTCAAAATATGCTTACCCTACTGCAAATGCTTAACTCTAACTTTATTTGTTGTCATGGGAACTCCCACAAACGTTCATCTTCTTACAAAGACCCCATGCAAGGCAACAGCGTGTGTTCACATCCATGCACACACATTAAACCTGCCCCACTTTCCCAGATGTTTCCCATTAACGTACTGATCAATCACCTTTGCAAGGAGCCGCACGGAAAAGCTGACGGGACTGGAAAATGACACATTTTAGCTTGGTACCCTGATCTTCCCCCAAAACCTCTCGATTGCATACTGGACATTTGCTGAATCCACAAATGGGACCAAATGATGACATTTAACAGACTCGACCAATCACATTTGGCTTAAAAACAAACAAAGCAAAATGAACAGCACCCTAAACATGTGGCCATCTTGTACTGTGGGCAAAAATGGAAAGGGTCACCTGTGGTCTGTGTAACCTAGGTGCCACTCATTGGTTCCCATGGGCACACTGGGATGAGCTGCTTATGCCAGCTGAAGACTAGAGTTTACCTGCAAAAGTGCATTTACTCATGCACACATTCAAGGAGGCCTGGCACTGTCACCATGCAGGACCTGCATTAGGCTAAAGGTTAGGTTACTCTCAGTAACCGGAGCAGAGGGGGTGAGGTGGAGGCACACACACACACACACACACTATTCGCCTTCTACTGGCAAAGGCTCTAAACCTAATACAACCTAAGGAGGGCAGAAGAATGCCGTGCTTCTGAGCAGGGCACAGGCTTTCCGAAAGATTCTCAGACCCGACTGTAAAAGCAAAACTTGGGAACAGGTGAGACTAGAGGGGGTCTGGGTCCAGGTAAAATGACAGAGCTAAGAAATGAAAGAGTTGGCTTAGGAGAGACCTTGGGAATAGTTAGTCATCTTAGTGTGGTAGCTGGAGCCTGACGGAGCAGTGCGTGAGTAAGAGAGAGAGAGCTGCCATTTGGAGCCCACATAGCTTCCACCGGGGAGTCCTGTTTTCCCCTTCCCCCAACAGAGGCAAAAATCTGGAGGAGGCAGTTTGGGTTGGCTGCATCTGAGGTGCCATGAGGACAGCCAAACAGGCCCCAAACTGTGCCAGTCACATGGACAGCACTGACATAAACGTCTGTTCGGATGAATGGAGAACAATCAGAAAGCAAACAGAAGACTGGACGAGCGTGAAGAGGGGGATATGCCCAGAGCTGGGAGTACGGGCAGCAATGAATCAGGTCTCTCTACAAAGCTGTCCCTCCGCATTCAAACAGCAGAAGCCTGGCAGGCACCTGAAAAATCTCCTGACACTCACTGTAGCTATCACACAGATAAACGCCCCACACCCCATGCCTGTATTTTCCCAGCGACAGACAATCTTTGGCAACTGTAGCAACAACATGTCCCTGCGTCTGTCAGGGCCTAGATGCCTGAATTTCTGATCTTAAAATGCCAGTCTACCCTTTTCAGGGAAACGGCTTTCTAGGCAGGGCACCACTGAGCTTCAGAACCTCAAAGGAAGGCGAGAGGAGACGGTGCCAAGAGCCCTCATCTGCGTCTACTGGCGTTGCTCTTGTACTGATTCACTGCACGATCGCTGCACAGTGCTGGCAAGGAACAGCTCGGTGTGTGCCTCAGTGGGCTCGCCTGTGCCTCAGTGGGCTCGCCTGTAAAGGAATTCTCAACCTACTTTGTATACTACAAGGAAGGAGCGATGAGCTCTGTCACAGGTGCTACGTCCCCAATGCAAAGCTGTCCATATGTAAGTGCTGAAGGCAGAGAGCTGAACCCTTCTCACCCATGTTCTGAATGTACCCAAACGACCCAGGCTTACTTTGGAAGGCAAAATTAGCCTGGAGTGCACAGTTGAGAGCGTAAGGATTATAAAACTTTATACGGACCGGGGTTCTGAGGACTGACTTCTGGTTCTCTGATGTGGGGTGGTTTTTTCTGGTAAAATCCACATGGTGCGTGCCATCACCTCGCATGGCAACCCTACCCACACCACCCGCCACCGGACAGTTTAGGCGCTGACAGAAATGGCCAGCAAAGACAGCCATGCACAAACTCGTAGCATTGAGGGCAGCCGTGAAAGAGCCCTGATGCTCCTCCAGTCCTGGGCACAGCTGCTGCTCTGTCTTCACATGCATCAAATTACCCTCATTTCCTTAGGAGCGACTCCCACCCAGGCCCAGTTGCAAAGCAGCAGAGCCACACATCTGCCTTCAGAATTGCACCCTCACCTTCACACGGCCATGTCTCCGCCCAGAAAATCTAGACTTCAGAATTAGCATCCAGGTGACCTTGTCTCCTGTTGGGGGTACTCTTCCTCTGGTGAGACACGAGCTAATGTCTACCACCTCCTTATAGAGCACCACTAACAAAACAAAATACAACCCCACTAAATTCCAATGTCGTTTACTGGGCTTACTCAAGAAGCACAGGTGAGAGGTGACTTACAGGGGTGTAGGTGAGCCCAACACTGCTCCTCTAGAGCTGCATAAAGTACCCCAATTTCCATTAACCTTCCATATACTACAGACCCTCCATGGCCAAGTGTATTGACTGCAGAACCACACACAGCGGTTGGGAGGCAGAGGAGAGAGATGCTGGAATTTCAGATGGGGAACCCAAGGAACACTCCCCAGCTCCTCCTCCTACGAGGGAAAGTGAGCAGTCCTTAGGAAAATCCTGCAAGTCAACAGAACTGCTTTCATGGTGGCAGCTTCCTGTAACACCTCCTACCTCCCATCCTGATTGGCTCTAGGGCCAATTAAGTTCCAAAGCAGTCTATGGCTTCAGCTTAAATGTGCTGAGCATGTACTGTACGCAGGAGGAAACTGGAGTCTGTGGAAAGCAGCGAAGGTAAGGATGTGATTCAGAAAAGGAACGTGTCAGGGCCAGGCCACTTAACCAAAGCCCCATATCGAAAAGGGCGATAATAATAAAAATGAGGGGCTGGAGAGATGGTTCAGAGGTTAAGCACACTGGCTGCACTTCCGGAGGTCCTGAGTTCAATTCCCAGTAACCACATGGTGGCTCACAACCATCTATAGTGAGATCGGATGCCCTCTTCTGGTGTGCAGGCATACATGTAGAAAGAGCACTTGTGTACATAAAATAAACAAATCTTTACAAAATAATAATAATAATAATAATAAATGAAAGGTCAGGGCAAAAGAGAGACCACAGCAATATGGAGAGCTGGGGGTTAGGCCACAGCAATACGGAGAGTTGGGGGTCAGGTATGGGAGACTTTATTTTTACGGGGGGGGGGCACGGTGTGAGTGTGGAGATCAGAAAACAACAGGTTTTCTCCTTTCACACACAATGAGTTTCAAGATTTGAACCCAGGTCGTCAGGCTTGGCAGCAAGCGCCTTTAATTCCTGAACTATCTCACCAGCCCCTAGATATTGTGCTTATTCTAGATTAAAACTATTTCTCACTATTCCAAACCATTCTAAGGGCTCATTAACTCTTTATGGGAAGGTCTACTGCCCAAATGGTGAGCTAAAGAAATGACCCCACAGTTGAAGTGGCCCTGGTCCAAAGCATCTTGTAAACATGAAGTCTGGAAATGAACATTCTCAGCCACCGAGCAGCAGGTGGAAACGGACCCTAGCAACACTCCACTAATGGGCAGTTCAGCAGGAAGCATTCACCTCGCCTATGGGAGGAGTAAGAGATCTCCTATCCAACGGAGAGAGGCCTGTGTAATCTCCCGCAGGGACTCCTTCCTGGATGGAGACTTCACCAGCTGGATGACGCCCTAGCCTCTATGGCAGCAGACAGGAGGGCAAGACAGAAGGATCACGTCTCCATGGTGACAGTCCTAGGCTGAGGCATGCTGACCCAGCTCAAATCAAGGTCTCTCGGTGGCAGGGCACCGCGACTCCTGAGTCAGTGGTTTGGTCCTGGCCAGCACAGCCTGCCTGTGAGGAGGGTTAGAGATGTGGCATGATATTGCTTCATTTCGAGGTCCTTCACACGTTGCCATCTACCGAGAAGTGTGGCCCGTGCCAAGACTCATACATACAGACACCTCTCCAGGACCGGCAGAGGCTGCTTCCCAAGCCATCTTGTTCCTTCCAATGACACAGAACATGAGGCACTGACACGGTATCTCCAGAGCCCAGCACTGCCTGGAGACCTAGAACCACAGCATGCTGTTTAAAATGGCTCAACTATACAGCACATACAGGGTGAGAGTTGGCTGAGAGACACTTGCTTTCCATGACAACTGGCTTAGGGAGGGCCGGTCATCAATGCACAGGTCACAGCAAGAGAATGTGTCGTGGTCAGGGCTCAAATCAAGACAGTCAGATTCCAACTCCTTAACACAGAGCCACAGGCAAGGAGGAGGAAGTGACCCAGGGAAGCAGATGAGGCTACCAGGAAGTAGTCACGGAGTGCGGAGGGGGGTCTAAAGAGTGAAGGAGGGGGTGAGATCAGCAGCTCACTGGAGTTGGGGTTATCATACCCTTGGGGTTACTGAGTGAGGTGGCTCAAGAGCAGGAAGCGTACGTGAGAGGTGAGATGCCTTGGGTGCCAGTGTCTGAACGGCCACAGACCACTGGGAGCATAGCAAGGCCTCATTCAAGGGGGGGTAAAAAGCTATTGCTCTTTCCTGGGAGACTGACAAAGAAGGAGCCATAGGGAGAGAGGGCTGTGTAGAACAGGTTACCGAAGGGTGCAGAAGCTGGCATCCAGTGGTGGGGTGGCGCTTTCCAGCCATCCTGAGAGACTTGAGTTCCAGGCTATTCTACCATCCCTGGACTTCTCTCTCCAGATCAGTCCCCAGGAAACAGCACTAATTATCTCTTCCAATTAAGCCACCACCACAGGATGCTAAGTTTGATGGCATACAGCAGCAGCGGGAGGCTTCCTCGTCACAGTTGACATTTGCGGCCTTATTACTAGAAAGGCTTGTCTCCCTCCCCACAGCTCATCTGTGGATGTGGGGCCCACAGGCCCCCTGCAGGTCCCTGCAATGGGTACTCTGGGAAAAGGCAGGAAGGTAAACTGTAGAGACCAGGGTGTGGTAAGCTCACCTTCAAGCCCTCTGTGCTGGATGCCAAAGTCAACAGGATCATGGCTGACAGCATTTACCTAGTTACCAGCAGCACGGCCATTTTATCAGCTAAGTAACAGTGGCTGCTGACCACCACAGGCATGTGATGAGCCACGCCCTGCAAGAAGCACTCTGTGAAATCTCACTTAATCTTCACAGCAAACCTAGGTGAGAGCTGATGCTACCCACTCCTTGTTTACAATACTGAGGAGGAGAGGCCATGCTGTAAATGCAAACGGCAGATCCCCTTGGTCCCGGCAACTCTCTTGCTATTCCACAACACACTCTGGACTTGACAGACACTTTTCTTACGTAATCCTAAATTATCTACAATGGGCAGCATTTCCTCCCTTCCTTATGAGTGGTTTCAGTTATGGAGGCCAACGGTGGCCCCAAAGCATTGTTCTAGTACAGGGACAGAGGGAGGAAAAGAAGGAGGGAGAGAGTTGGAGGGATTTCATTACAGTGTATTGTGTGATAATTATTCTATTGTATTATTAGTCGTAGAACTCTTAACTATGCCTAATTTGCTAATTAAACTTCATCATAGGTGTGCATGTATAGGAAACAATACACAGTTCCCTACGTTTCCATGGTTTCTATGGGTCTTGGAATGACTCGGCGTGAATAGGAAGAAGGGTCTTGTTTTATTCACCAAGAATGTCATGTGCTAATAATGTGGGCTCACATATACAATCCTATACCTTGTGGTGAGGCTTTGACCAATGACAGACCAAAACTCTGATAATAGTCTCATAAATGTTATCACCCAGAGACCCTACAGGCATCGTAGTTTGTGTGGGTGTGCTCTAATGTTCACACAATGACACCCAGTAACAACACCTTCCTTTGAGTGTACACACCCATCGTGAAGCAGGGCATGCAATGAAGAACACTCAGAAGCCAGGCCCAGGCTGGAATACTGCATGCCTGGTCATTCGTTTTCATTTCTTTAACAACCATGTGGGGAGGTACTAGTGGGATGTCCATTATATACAAATGCAAACCTTGACTCATGATTACTGCACTAAGGGTTCACAGCTATGAAATCAGAGCTCGATACTGACTTCTATGTATCTGACATCGCAGCCCATGATCTGAACACTAACAGTAGCTGAGTTTAGTAGCTGCCTCCCGCCTCCACCAGAGCCAAGTCACCGATTGTGGAGGTAGGCAAGTGCCCCCAAGTAAGTGGCTTCGGGGCCTGCGGGAGGCTGACTGGGCAGGTATTCAAGGCATAGTAAGTGTGGCCCTATCTTTACCTGGTGTCCACAGCAAGGCTTCCCTTTGAACTCTGGAAGAGCAAGGGGTCTTTCCAAAGGAAATCACCTTATTAATACTGATCATTTTGTTTGAGATCTTTTAAATGCACATTATGAAGTTCTAAACAGAGCCTATTGCCCAGGGGCTGATGACTCAAGCCTTCAGAGTAGGGAGTCAGTGAGGACAGATGTGGGAAGGCCCAGCTATGTGCACCAGGCCCTGCTCAGTCAGTTCTGTCTGGGGCTCCCTTCAGGGCTTCATTTGTGTCCTAGAATAGGAACCCTCCTTTAAAATTGTTCCGAACTTCTCACAGACATCAATAATTGTCCCAGAAATAATAACCAGGAGGAGGAAGTCACCTTGAACCTCCCCTGAGAGGCCACTGGTTCCAAAAGGGCTGTGGACCCTGCAGACTCCAATCTAATCCACCTGAGGCAAAAGAGTTAAATGAGGGCCACTGTCCTCTTGATAAACCATCTGTCAGCAAAGTCATCAACAGATGACTTTGGGCCTGGGCCACCCCCTCAGGCTATTAACCACGTGGTGACAAAGTTGAAGTGGGGCTGGGAAAAAACTGAAATTCCCGAAGGAAGCGCAGAGAGGGAAGGGAAGGAAAGACCACTGGTGTTTTCGCTCTATTCCCATAACCTTCTCACAGCAACTCTAAGGAAGGAAAGGGTGTGGTCCTTGGTTTGGGAACCTGGAAAGAGAGAGCCAGAGGAAGAAAACCATCTACCAGAAGGAGGAAACACCCGCATGTCAGGGAAACCTGGCCTACAGCAAGGCGAGAAAGTGCCTCAGACCTATGCACTGGGGCCTGAGTTTTAACAAAAGTCAGGCACTCACAGGCACCTGAGATGTGACTGCTGCAGAACCAAGAACACAGCCTTTGGAACACTCGGCCCAGACCTAGCAAGGACACAGTGTACCTGCGATGGATATGCCCCGGGTAGCCAGGGAACCCCTGACCTGTGCGGTCTTGTTTACAATGTGTAGGACATAAGACAACACGTGCCCAGCGTGAAATCTGATAGGAAAGACTAGAGCAGGAGACCTGTATGTCAACACTCAAAGCCAGACTCAAATGGCCAATTTCCACCTCCCATTTCTTTCATAATCCTGGAAACCTTTGACCTCTGGTGTTCTAGAACTTGCTTGGTATGTTGAAATGCTCAGCTGCCCACCAACGTGTCCCTAAACTAAGCAGAACCACTGAAGTAAACCTCCTAACCCATGCCTAGAGCCAAGAGCACACTTGAGTAAGAGAAGGAAAATAATGACTCAGGGTACCGTGTAAATATTTCATCAGCAGATGCACCATGGTCTCAGCCCACACTCCACACGTGCACACTGCACTGAAGTCAAGGCAAGAAGAGAGTTGCCAGAGACACCAAGGAAGGGCTTTTGGATCTAGATTCCAGGCAGGTTTGGTGTCCCCAAGGACATCTAAGACCAAAGGTTACTCCCTTGACCAGACAGCCTCTCCAGTGACACGAAATGCCCTTTACTTCCAGAGTCAGCAAACAAGGCAAGCTGTTTTCACCACAGGGCTCTGCCAGACCTGAGGAACGTGTACCTAGCTGGCCAGGCGTGCAGAGCCCCGGTTCCCATGCACAGGCTGCATCAGGTCCTGCTGGTACAGCATTACCCTTCTTACTGACCCTGCTGTCCCTCTAGGTTCCCAGACGTGGCTGACAGTCATACTGCACATCTGACCCCAAGTTGCGGTCAACTAGGTCTACCCCGTACCACACCCCAAAGCTGAGTGTATCTATCAAGATGTCTTGACTTCTCTTTACTCCAATGTCAACATTCAATTCAGGCTCTTGTCATGACTCGGCCTCCTGGATCCCATCTGTCCACAACTGGAGCCATTTCCAGCATGTGCCCTTCGTTTGCCAACTTTCCCTAGGGACCCCATCTCATCATGACTTCAGGTGGCTTTCTACTGCTCACAGAACAATGGCCACAGCCCTCTTAAAAATGAGGATGGCAAAGCTACGGCTCCCTCCATGGCCCAGCCAAGAGGTCAGAGCTCCAGCTGTAGCTTGGAACATCAGGGCTGAGTTCTGGAACGTGATGGTGGCTGTGGCTTCTGTTTTGCTTCTAATGAAAAACAACCAGAGAAAAGGCAATGAGCGAATCTCTTAATGTCAGTTTTGCAAAGAGGGTCTGTTTACTATGTGTTTGTGTGTGCCTACGTGTATGTATGTGTACCGTACTATGTGCGTGCCTGGTATCCTCAGAGGGCAGGGAGCACTGGACTGAAGCTACAGGTGCTGGCAACAGAACCAGGTTCTCTAAAAGGGCAACCTGTGCAATTACTGAACTATCTCTCATGTATGTGTGTGTGAGGGCCCTGAATCCCCTGGAACTGGAGTTACAGACAGTTGTGAGCTGCCACGTGGGTGCTGGAAACTGAACCTGAGTCCTCTGCAAGAGCAGCCCATGCTCTTAACCACTGAGCCATCTCTCCAGCCCATCTCTTCCTTTCCTTTTCTTTCTTTCTTTCTTTCTTTCTTTCTTTCTTTCTTTCTTTCTCCCTTTCTTTCTTTCTTTCTTTCTTTCTTTCTTTCTTTCTTTCTTTCTTTCTCAGTGTCTCCGTGTTCCTGTTGATGGTCAAACCATTTCAGAAACCTAGGTTCATCTCCCATTTACTCCAATACCAAGGATGGAAAATACAAGAGAATAAATAAACCTCTTATGTTGCTGAGCTGTTAGCTCCTACGTCACTGTACAGCCTGCTGGAGTGATACACCTTCCAGGGGACACGTCAACATTTGATCACATGCAGATTTTACAAACCTGGATTTCTCTGTCACCAAACTTGACTATAAACTGTGTGTAAATGGGGGAGAGGGGGTTACAATGCTTAAGGCAGCCCAGCCACTGCCTGGATGGTTCTGTTCCTCTAAGTCCCTACCCACTCACCTAGGGCACTGAAAGTCTGGAGCAGTCATCTACTCTAATTAGAGTGGCTATCTCCCTGTGTCACACCAAGTGGCTGGAGACTAAGGAGGGTGGCTCGTGTCTCCTCGGAATAACTCTATGACACCTCTGCCAGAGAGGCCTCAGCTGTTACTGTCTCTGATGCAATGGATCTGCTTCTACACAAAAGAAGGAATCCCCTTCTTTTATGGTCCTGGCTTCTAATTTCACTAGGCTGCTACCTTGCTTTCTAGCCCAGCCTGCTGCTAGACAAAACAGCAAGAAAGGTTACCTTTCTCAGGGGTCTGGCCTGGGCCCAGAAATAGATACCAAGAGTTGGGATGGTCTCTAGCATTTACTAATGTTCCACGAGGAAGAGGCAAAAAGAAAGCTTACCACCCAACACGGGGGCAGGGGGTGCATTTGTGTGTGTGTACACGCACCTGGGTATGAGTGTGTATCAGTGTATATGCAGTCCCCAAGGAGGTCAGAAAAGGGTGTCAGATTCCATGAAACTATAGTTATAGATGGTTATGAGTTGTCGATGGAGGTCCTGGGCAGTGAACCCAGGTCGTTTGGAAGCGCAGCACATGCTCTAAACAGCTGAGTAATCTTTCCTGCCCTCTTAGCTATGCCTTGTGAATCAATACAGTTAGGATGCTATAGCAATGGTGATTTGTGGGGGGGAGCTTACCTGCAAAAGTCTTCAAAGCACACAGAACATGATAGATCTTGCTGACAGCTAGAACAAACGAAGTTGTATTTGCCTGGAAGCCTGGCTTGTCCCCTAGCTGTGGTCACTGTGGCCTCATGATTCCACTGAGGAAATAGAACTGAACCAATCGCCCAGTTGGAGCCTCAGCAGGGCTGACTTCAAAGTCACTGTGTGTAGGAGGATGGCCTTAAACTCCTGATTCTCTTGCCTCCACAGACACAGTCCTAAAGTTCCTTTACACACTTGAGATAACACCCAAGGAAGGGCCCACCGCCATTGGCCATGGCTGAAGCAGGAGCTATTTTCCTCACCATAACCTTGCACAATGACCTTAAATCTCTGCAAAGGAACTGACTCTGTGGATGAGCTTCTGTCATTTAGAATGCGATAAAGTGAACCGTTGAGCTAAGCGGGGACTTGCTCCGCATCCAAGGAAACAGGAGAGGAAGAACTAACTTCAGCCTTTGCTGTTTGCCTACACCTTCCACGCTCATGATTCACATCCCAAACACCCAGGGAGTCGGAGCATCAGGAAACTGGGCCCTGCCTAGGAAGGGGAAGGAAGCAGTGGGCTGGGGCCAGCTGGGTTTGGCTCTCTTCCGAAACAGAGGTCAGGCCAAGACAGTACCATCGTTCAGTTAACTTGTGTGTTGTGTAACTCTACTCTGTGAAAGGGAGATGGGATGGTGCCTAGAAACTGAGATGGAATCAAGGGATGCTTCTTCGATGGGTGGCCATAAAGACCAGTGAGGAAGGAGTGAGAGGCTGACTAGGATGGGGGTGGGGATGAGCCCTGAGAAGCCCTTCTCCAGCAGAGGAGGAAGGAAGCTTAGCACTGCAGACCCTGAGAGCAGCCGGTGGTGTGGGCTTGGCATCTGTCATCAGAACAGTAAACCCTTGCAGAAATGCAGGAGGGTGGGGTTTGAAACACTTGTACAGTCTTGGCCTTTGGCCCAGCTGCCATGGAAAACAGGTGGCCAGTCCCCTCCCTTCACACCCTGAAAGGGATGAAATTTATGTCACACTGGTGTCTCAGGCAGGGTAGCATGCTTCTATGGGGTCTCTTAAGTACAAGGGAGTGGTCTGCTCCGCAGAGCTCGTCAGCTGCTTTGCAGAGGTCCATTTGGGATAGACACACATTTTTCCCAGTCTTCCGTTCTGTGCAGTCTATAAGCCCAGGCTGAACTTGGATCTAACCTGAAACCACACATTCTCGTGGGTGTGTCCCGTACAGGTAAATGAAGGAGGGAGCTGTGGTGTGGCAGTTAGGGGAGAGAGACACAGTCCAGCTGGGATAGGGGACTTGGGGAGAGCTCCACAAACTCCAGTGCACCATGCAGTTCCCAGCTATTTTCAGACCAGAAGAGCATGACTTTGCTGACGATGTCCTGAATGTGGAGAAAGGGGCATCAGGCGGCTGGGCTAATACATACGTTTGGGAGTCACTATAGAGAGTCGAGAACATCTCAAAGTTCTTGATGGCAAAAGGTTTCGGGTTGTGACCCGAGGAGCCCTCTCTTCTACCAAGAAGATGCCACCATCACCCTACCTCTGAATTAATAATACTGAGTGGAGTTTCAAGGGAATCCCAAATCATCACAAAATAAGCTTGAAATGAGAAAAGCCCTATTTGAAACAGAAAGAGAGTTCTGTTTCCCAATCTCCCGCCACAGAGCAGATCTATGCACTTGGGTGTCCCAGCGTGGGGGGGGGGGATAGAAGGGACTGGGATGGATGAACAGACACCTACTTCCCTCCCAGCTCCTGGCCCCTCTGTGCCCCAGAGCACCAAAAGAACAGGCAGGGGCCACAGAGCTCATTAGCACCATCCAAGCGTGAAGCCAATGGATTCTTCCAAGTAGCCCAGTTAATAACCTGCTGGTCCTTTGAGGACCGCCCATCCCAGTCAATGGCCATGTCACCAGGGGGGGGGGGGAGGCAGAACCCAGAGGCCACCAGGAATCACAGGCAGAGAGGGCAGGCAGCTTTTCCTTATCACTAGTCATTATCACCCCAACATTACAAAGTAAACAAATGGGAAATGTCAGTTTGGCGATGCACAGGATTCGGTCCCATCAGGTAAAGAAGTTCAATTAACCAGGAAAGCAAATCTGAATTGATCAAAAGGCCAAACTCAAGTATTTACTATACTTTTTAGTCTCATAATCACACACACGCACACATACATGCTCTTCTGTTTTTTAAATACACAAATACCAAGAAGTTAGGTTTCATGAAGATGAAACAAAAGAGCATCAGCAGGCTCATGGGAAGTGCTCTAGGAACACATGCTGTCCAATGCTCTCCAGGATCAACTTTATTACATTCCTTTTTGCATACACTGTTCACCCACTTGGCTCTCAAAAGTCTAAACCCAATGTATTTGTGTGTGTACACATGTGTGCACACATTCAAATGCACTTGTACAAGTGTGAAAGTCCGAAAACTCCTTGAGGTAGTGTGTTCTCTCCTAGTGTGTGTGTGTGTGAGCAACTTAGCTTATCAGTCTTGATGGCAAGCACCTTTAATGCCTGAGCCATCCCACTGACCCGATTTGAGTGCTTGCTTATTTATATATTTGCTTGCTTGTGTACTTATTTTTGTTCCCCCCAAAAAAACACGTAAGAGTGTCTAAGGTAAGTAATGTAACAACAGGCCAATAACAAGTCAATGACAACAGGCTGACCTTTACTGGGCACACAACTACATAAAAGGATGCTTCCTGGACTGGGGAGACAACTCAAAGTGCTCACCACACAAGCATGGGGACCCAAGTTTGATCCCCATGGCGACATTTTTTTAAAGGCACTTGCATTGTCAGTGCTGGGGAAGCAGTGACAGAGGGATTCCTGGAGCTGCCTGGTCAACCAGCTTAGCTGAACTGCTGAACATGCTGTCTCCAAAAAGCCAGGCAGAACGCCTGACACTGACCAGGCCTCCCCACCCACACAAACACCTGAATGTCTGCCCGCACACAGGTGCACCACTACACAAGCAAATGTAATTTAAAAACTTTTGGAATCTTTATTTAATGTATATGGGTAGTTTTGCCTGCATGTGTGTCTGTCTATGCACTGCCTGCAGAGGCTGCAGAAGCTGGAAAGGGTGTCGGGCCCCCCAAGACTGAAGAACAGTTAGCCACTATGTGAGTGCTGGAAATGGAGCAGGAGCAGCCAGTGCTCTTTAACAGCTGAACCACCTCTTCAGCCCAAATAATGGTTGTTTTGCTTTCTTTTTTTTTTAAAGTCCGTTTGTGTGCACACTGGTTTACTCGCTGGAGTCACAGCGCTGGGAGGAAGCAGCAGTTCCCCTGGGTCCCACAGCGGCGAGGGCATTCAAGTGCAGGCAGGACCCCAGCTTGATCCTCAGACTCATTCTCCAGTTACCCTGCCACCTACTTCCTGCTCAACAGCTGACTTGGGACTGGGTCCCAACTCTAGCTCAACAGAAAACGGACCAGCGATTGTACGATTATTTTAAACCCGTATCTAGAACTCAAAGACGGTATCTGTGCACCCTCAACAACTTACTTTACTTAAATCTTTACAATTTCCCTTAGCACAAACCCCCATTCCTCAGTCGTGGAAACTAGAAGGCAAGAACTTTCTCTTGAGTTTAGGTCTTCTTCCGGCTCAAGTTTTGTGATCTTTCTGGGCAAAACCACACCCGACAAGGCGAACTTCAAGTTCCTTCTGGGAGGGTTTTTCCAGGTGGTGACCCACCCTCCCCAGCTGTTTAGACCAAGCCACACCTAAAGCAACAGACTTTTTAGAACGGGTTGTTTTCAAGTCTCTACAAACCATGTGACTGAGCTTTCAGAAAACATCTCCACCTTCAACGTCTCTACCAGCTCATTCAATGGTTCATATAACACAATCACCCTGGGAAGCTCAGGCATCGAAATGAACGGAAAGACTACAGCTAGCCAGGAGGCTCCGGAATTCATCTGTGGGATCAGAAGCAGCAGGGGAAAGGGACAGAGAATCACAGTCCCAACCTCTTGGATAGAGGCAGTTAGTCAGTCAGCCGCTCTAGTAGAGGCAACTAAAAGCAATTCACCCTCCTGCAGCGCCACCAACACACACCTGCAGGCACTTTGGGGCAAACAGTAGGTTTGGTTTAACCACTGAGAGAGCAAAGCAGAGTTAAACAGGGCACAAGGGCTGAGATAAGACAAATATGACGAAAATCGCCAAAGCCCTCTCAAGTTTCAAGATGCCAATTATTTTGCCCATTATATTAAGTTAAAATAGCCCAAGAATTAGATCACAATGTACAGACCCAGGCCTTCCAACGTGGAGCCCATCCAGTGACTATGAAGTCCCAGCTGGGTAACCGTAGCAACATGTAGGAGAAAGCTCATGTGGGTTTGTATGTAGGTGGATGGAAGACTAACGATGCACCCGAGATGACTCCTTCAGTGGCCTCCGGAAATAGTGTCAAGTGTCTGTGCCTTTAGTAAGCTTTCCTCCCCCGACGATGAATGAACTCTACTTCTGCCAAGGAGCACAGAGAGACCGGAGTGAAGGAGACAAAATGGCAGAGCAAGCAGAAGGGACCTTAGCAAGCATCAGCACTGAAGTGTGAGCATGAAGTGGAGATGGGGACGGAGGAGGGGCTCTACACAGATGCTTACA
This sequence comes from Microtus ochrogaster, assembly GCF_000317375.1. NCBI lineage: Eukaryota > Metazoa > Chordata > Mammalia > Rodentia > Cricetidae > Microtus > Microtus ochrogaster. The sequence goes on along the minus strand of NC_022017.1, from coordinate 42,771,539 downwards.
AGTCCATCTCCACGGAACCTACCAGGAAGCTTCCCCCTTCCACCAGCAGACTCCGCCACACACACAAGAGGGACAGAATACAGTACCCTTAGGCCCACAGCTTAATGCCTTATATTAAGCCTGCAGCCATTTCTTTAAAACCTGGCCACCAGGGCACTGTTCATTTTCATGTCCCAACATTTGCATGAAAAAGGCCGTCCAAAGCTCAAACCACATTTAAATTCGTGAACAGCATGGGATCCTGTAGCATTTTCCGTTTCCCTGGCAACCTTATCGCTGCTTTCTTTCATCTCAGCCCCGGATGAAAGAGCCTAGGTGCTCCAAAGTCCCTGAAATCAACCAGCAGCTAAAGAGGTGCAGTCCCCGGCAGAAAGCCTGCTTACTGAGAAATGAGTTCTAGCTCATTTGCTCAAGCCAACTTGGTGCCACAGCAGCGTAGAGAGCGGCATCCCAACACGTTTGCCACGGAAGCTCTCAACTGTTAGGTTTTCATTTCCCAAACCTTAACTTTAGCATCATATAGACATAATCAATCTTTTTCATTATGGCAAAGGGAAATTACATTGCTACTTTGCTAACTAGCATCAGTGTCTAAAGATTCATCTGCTTTTTCAACGTCAGGTCCCTTGAACAGCAGATGGGGATAGGGGCATGTGGACCCTAATTGTAATGGGTGAACATCAAGCCACAAAATAACCTTCCAGGGCCAACACTTGATGCCTGAGAGCTATGGACTGAATGGAAACCAATCAATAGAAGGGACAGGCATAGGGGCCTGCTATTCAGGTCTGGTGACCCAAGTTTGATCCCCAAAATTCACAGAAAGGTAGAAGCAGAAAACTAACTCTACAACGTTTTTGTCCACGGACCTACACACACACACACACACACACACACACACACACACACAGTAGCACATATGCCCATACACACACAATACATTTAAAAAGAAATAAACAGGTCGGGCATGGTGGCAGGCAGATCTTTGTGACTCAGGCTAGCCTGGCACAGCAGATTCTAGGCAGCCTGTGCTACATCCTGAGCTCTGTTGGAATCAGTAGGTAATTAGTAGACCATTTCCAAGAGGATGCAGAAATATGGGGCGTGTTTGACATGCCCCACATCTTGACATCATCGAACCATAAACATAATGGAGACTTACTATATGAAGTTGGCAGTGGTGGTCCTAAGAGCTCAAGGGGGAAATGGATGTTGGCCCAGGTTAATGGGCCCAAATCACGGGTTTCAGCGTCTAGACCAAAACAGGGAGTTCTGAGGTCAGTCTGGACTACAGAATGAGTTCCAGGGCTCCGTCTAGAGCTCTATGCAAAAATACGGAGAAAGACACACAGATACACAGACAAACATGCAAACAGATAGGCACCATTTGCTTAGCATGAACAAGGTCTTCAGTTTAACTACCAACACCATGGAGGGAGGGGTAGATGGAAGGAAGTGAGGGAGGGAGGGATAGAGGGAGAGGCAAGGAAGGGGAGGGGAAGAAGGCAATTAAGGGTTTTGGTTTTTGTTTTGTTTAATTTTGTCCTCTTCATGCCAAGAGGTCAACACCTACTACAGCAGGCTTCAGGGGCTTTCTTTAAAAGACCCTGGGTACCTTTTGCCATCTCACTGTGAGTCAATTACCTATCTAAGAATATACTAGCCCTGCCACCTCACCTCCTCTCTGGTTCTCCCACCCTACTCCTCCTTCCCTGACATTTGCACACCCAAGTCAGGAGAAGCTTCCCCAGCCTTCACAGTACATTTTCAAGGCAACTGATCCTGAAAAGCAAATCTCGGGGCAGGCCGGGCAGGGTTTGATGCCCTTTCCATGGTGGCTGAAACTGAGGCTCAGAAAGGCCAACACAGGCGTACCCATGGGTCCCTTCCTATGCCTAAGGGCCAGTGAGAACTCCATAGTTAATACAGGTACAAGTTAAAACTGCAGAAACCTGGGCTCAACTCCTCCACTTAGGGACTGCTGACCCAACAGGGATTCTCTTCCTGCCCAAATTCAACCACCAATGAAATGGAAACAACAGCGACCTCCCTGGCAGGAATGTCACGAAGGCTAAGTGACAAAGCAGCTGCTGTTCATCAAATGTTAGTTTCTGCTCTGTGTGGATCGGAGCTACCTGGCTTCCACACCCAGTCTTTGGACCATATTTATCCTTCTCATCCACACAGTCAACTCACAAACACAGATGGCAGCAGTTTTTACAAATCATGACCTAAGAAAAGCCATCTCCACACTCTAGGCCAGCGTGGAGGCCCAGGCTAGGAACAAACAGCCTTTTTTTAAAAGGACATCTGGCTGCGGCTGATAATATGCCAGAGGAAGCTGACAGCCGTCACATGTAGAAGTCTAAAAGGAAACCGTGAGCATGGCATGCCCACTCGGAGAGTGGCTCTTTCCCACTCAGAGACAGCGCCAGACGGCTCTCCCTCCCTCCAGCCACCGAGTACAGTTCATGTGGCCACTTTTGGGCACAGACTTCTGAAACTGGGGATGTGTTATATTTAAACCTTATCCCTGGAGTCTTGTCATTTAAATAAAGACAGTAGACCGTTCCAGAACTCAGAGAGCCCTCCCCCAAACCACGAGCAAGGCAGATAAGGACTGTGGGAGAAAAGCAGTCATCTGGGCAGCATCAGTTCCCGCGGGTCACACAGGCCCAACTGGCAATCAGCAGGAAACCCCGCCCCTTCCTCAGAAAGGATCCCTAAGACTGGAAAGGAGTGAGCCTAAGTGGGGGATCTAGTGGCTTACATTACACCAGAGCTGCCACCTGACCCCCATGAGAGACCTTCCATGCCTCTCCCAGAAACGGAGAAGCCGATCAGCACCAGCCACCCAATGCTGTCCCTTTCCTTTGTTGAATCCCCAGCTATAAACCCATGCCACAGGCCACCTCTCCCAAGGAGCCATTTTCTGCCTAGATTCACCTATTTCGAGCACCCAGGGCTCCCTCCTCCCTAGTAGCTCAGATCATTAACTCTTTTGTGAATGATGTGATGTGCCTTGCTCTGCGGCATCTGGAAAACTGCCCTTTAAATAAAATGAAATTACTTGCATTGCAACACACTTATTCGAGAAATCCTACCCAAAGTCACAGGGAGTCGCCTGGCTTTTTCTAAACTGATGAAGGGCTGAGAGCTACAACAGGGCTTATACTGGCAGTCAGCTCGTCTACTTCGACTGCATCAGCTCCACGGCTTAAATTCCACGGGAATTCTTGGGAGGGAAGAGTCTAAGTTAGATTGCTATACCATCCACTGCCTCACCTTCATCCTCATCTCTTTCCCTACCTGGGCTGTTCTATTCCAACCCAGATAACATGAAGACTCTAATGAAAGAAATGCTATCACTATGGCCGGCAACAAAGTCAACCTCGCAGTCAACCAAGAGAGTTGCCCTGATCATAATAAAACAGAGGTCACCTAAATCAACTAGTCAGGAATAAAGACACACAGACCCAACTGTAAGGAAAATCCCTTTTCCTGTCCCCTGCTTTAAAGCAGGCCCTGTGATTCACTTCCCAGGAATCCAAACAAGAGCCGGAGGGCTAGAGGTCTCTATCTGCACACACTCCAAAGCACCACGTCCAACTCATGGCAGCTGGAGGGGTATTCTAATTAGGTGGTTACAAAGTCACACAACTGCCCCCAAAACATCTTCGGGCTCCAAGACAATACACACACACACACAGAAGGCCGCCCGTGGCTCTGAGCTCAGCTGTGGGTGATGGGCATCCTGCAGCCTAGAGTTAGGTTTCTGAACTACACTGAGTGACTTGGCATCAGCTGGGCCACAGAAAGAGGAGCCCAGAAAAGGCAGCATTTTATCCGCAGAAAAAGTAAACAAGGAGAGAGCAGACAGGAAATCACTGACACATGGCATAATGTATATTTATTTGGGTATTGAGAAAGATATGTAGACACCACACCACAGACACACACAGACACACACAGACACACGGACACACACACACACACACACACACACACTACCTCTGGTGAGCCGGGTAAAAGCAAAACCAAAGCAATACATCAGCCAAGCCTCCCCCACAATAGCACAGATCACTCACCCACGGCTCCAAAGGGAAGCCGAAAAGGAAGTTGTTGGGTTGTAGCTAAAACTCTTCCTCCCACTTGCCTCCCATCCTGTGCTAAATTTGAGTCTCTAGCTTAGTGAAGGAATCAACGCAGCCACAACACGCCTATGAAGCATGTACAAAAAGCCTACGATATGGATGTTCTAAGATTCTGAGTGTGGGAAGGCTCTGTACTCGCTCAGCAGAGAGCTCCCTTCCCACCCCTGCTTTCTGCTGGGTATCTCCTGTGGTGGGCTGGATCCCCTCTGCATTTAGGGGCTTCCTGGTGCTGTCTGCTCACTGAAGCAAGAGCACTGGGGAGGGGCACTGATTTCCTGAAGGAATGGAATAGCACACTCTCTCCTCCCTCCCTCCTCTCCCCACTCCCCCCATCCCAAACCCCGCATCTGGATCACTCTCAGACCTTTGGTCCTGAGGCTGTTTTCAATTCTACAGAGACAAAGAAACTATCCAGTAGACAGCACAGCCCATACCCAGCTGGCAGCAAGATGCCACGGGGCATCAGGAAGTGTCTGGCCCTGCTTCAGGAGTTTACCTCTCAGAACCTCCGTCCTTTAAGGTTCAGTATGGGAAACTTAGTAACATTTTAGGTCTCAAAGAAAAAAAAAATTAAAAGATCATCTTTTCCTAAAATACAAGTGCCATTCAGAAAAGAAAGAAGCCTAGGAAACCAACAGCTATAAAAGCCCGCTTTCCAGAAACACCATCAAAAAATGGCAGTTTATTTCCCGTAGGGATTTTTTTTCTTCTTATAAACAGATGGCTTCTTGCAAACATTCCATGCCTGCTCACCCCAGTAGTACCAGCATCTGGACCAGTGGTTCTCGACCTTCGTAAAGCTGCAACACAGTTCCGCACGTTGTGGGAAATTATTTTTGTTGCTACTTTATCCCTGTAAATTTGCTACTGTTATGAATCATAATGTAAACACCTGATTTGGAGATGGTCCTAGGCGACCCCTGAGAAAGGGGAGTCGTGATCCACAGACGGAGAACCACTGCTCTGAACGAGAGGTATACGCCATGATCCACGCTTCCCATCAAGGCACTGGCTCTTAGAGAAACTGCCACTGGCTTCGGCTAACTTGAACAGAAACCACAGCTGGGAAATGGATGGACCCGAGCGTCAGGGAACAGGGTCCTAGCAAAGCCAGGGCAAGCACTGCTAACAGGGAGTGGGTCAGGGCCCCTCGGCCTCAGTGAGGGGCAGTTAGGCCATCTTCCTAGACCAAATGACCCCTACACACAGACCCTTTGGAAGGCCAGGCTAAGGAGAAACACAGAAGTAGAGTCAGCCGCACTGCCTGAAGGGATTCATCCTCCTACTCACCGAAACCCGCCCAAGCCTACTCGGCAGGGAGCCCTTCACAAGCTGCCTAACACACAGCCACCTCCGAACCTGACGTGCTTTGCTTCACAGCTGCTGACCTCTGACTCCACTCAGACTTCCCGGATCTGTAACGGGAGGGAGGCCCTGTTCATTCAGCTTTATGCCTGCATTAGCATACAGTAGCTGCTCAATAAATGGTGGCCCAACGAATGGGCTAACCTTTGCATGACAAAGAAAAGACAGCCTTCACTTTCTGCTATTAAACTTGTTCTCCTGTTAAACAGGCAGAAAGGGAAGCTCCCTCCTGGGTCTGTCGACACTCTCCTCCTGAGTGGAAAAGCCTCAGACAGTGTATTAAAGCTGCTGTATATTTTAATATGGGGGAGCAGGGTATGGGATGCTTTTTATTCACGAGCATCGATGCTCCCTTCCCACCTCAGCTTTCCTGAGCTGAACAGTGCACTCCAGTGAAGAAAATGCAGGTCAAAGTCTCAGTCAATTCCTGCGGTCCAACTGACCGAGATGTGTAACCATGAGCCATTCCTCAGCATTTCATTCTAGAAGCCAAGAGCCAGCTGCTCTCCGCAGCTACACAATGACACGACCCTGCATGTCAGAACCTGGATTCCTCCTCACCTCCCCACACCCTCAGCGATTCGCTGTCTGACACAAAACAGGCAGCCCGTGTTTCACCCGTATCTAAAGCCTGCACAGATGTCTCTTTAGAAGAGGGATCCACGCAGAGTGGCCAGGAAGCCTCTCCTTGAAGATTAGCATGAGATAAGTTTCTACTTGAGTGGCCTGCTAAGCCTCACTGACAAAGTCCACAGCCTCAAGCCCTGTGCTCCCTCAGAGGCCTTGACAAAAGCATACAAGTGAAGTAAAAGCCACTGCGGCTCCGGAGCTGAGGGAAATCCCAAGGCCCTGCGCTTGCTAAGTAAGCCCTTCCAGGTCTCTTCTCTCGGTGTTCAAAGTTTCTGAAAACCACACGGGGAACTCAGGGGGTGAGTTAGGAACCCCATGGCATCTGTACACCATCAGCGAGAATCAGCCACCTGCTTAAAAGGTGGTAACCCCATTTCTCCCCACACTGTCTGTTGTAGACTTGACTGGCCTGGTGTTCACTGTCGCCCTGGTAGGCTTCGGATGTCCCCCTGCTTCAGGCTTCTGACTTTAATTACAGGTATGTGCCGTGCCACCACCCCACCCCCTGCACATGTGGCTTCTCATCCTCCCCACCCAAAGGCTTTGCGGATATTTCCTTTGGGCACCTTGTCCCCTCGTCATTCCAGTGCACTCTTAGAAATGGGCAGGGACATGCACGGCTCAACAGATGCTGAGATGGTAAGAGATTGTCCTGTTTCCCAAGAAGGACAAAGACACCCACAGAAAGTTAATTTGAAAAACACAGAGGCAGCCCTAGGGTATCCTGGGAACAGGGGGATGCAGGAAGAGCCTGTGAGCCCTTCATGTGAGCTGGGGCTCCAGACCTACTGTTTCCAAAGCTAAGGAAGAGTCAACGCTGCGTCTGTTGCTATGTATGCAGACGCCTTGGGTATCAGCTCAGAAGTGCAGCTAAGTAGGGCTCACAAGTAAACAAGAGCTGGTGTAACGGGAGAGAATTGCACACTTCAGTGCGATGAGCAGGTGTGGGGCAGGTAGGGGCCTCCAGTGAGGCAGGTGGGGGCCTCCAGCGAGGCCAGAGGAACTGGAAAGCAGAGAGGAGCACCTGTGGGGCCACGCCCTCTGGAGTCCCGGGTGGTGCTACCCACAGCCCTACTGGGCTTTTCCCAGGAATGGTTTCATGACTTAGAGCCACAAGGGCAGGCTCAACCTATCATCACCCAGCCACCAAGTCACTGGCCCTAATTACAGCTGCCTGAGACACAGGCGTGTCCACCTCCTTCCAGCAAGGCCTGCCTCTAGATAAAGGTTTCTCTACCACAAACACCAGGGGCTGGGCTCTCCAAGTAGCTCTCCGCTGGCCTTTAATTTGGTGGTACCCGGACAGTCTCATCTGAACCCAGCCATTTAAGATCGCCAAACCACTCTCTAATCGTTGGGAATACACAGATGGGAACTGAGGAGCACACAGGATTAGAGGCTACACTCCACAAATGAGCCCTTCATTTCCCCTCAGGTTTGGAAAAGGCCTATGACCACCGGGTTGTGCTCTGACTGGGAGCGTCCAAACTCACAAGCCCCGGGGCTCCAAGGAATTACAGACCACCAGGGGACCTCGGCTTGTTGGGAGACTCCTCTCATCAGAAATCTGCAAAATCTGGACTGAGCACCCTTTCCACTGGAAAGCCACAAGTCACTGAGCTCCGAGGCCTGCTTCCTTCCCTAAGTAAACACACACACACACACACACACACACACACACACACACACACACGCCCTCATGTGTCCCACACGCCTGGTGCCGCTCACCAGGAAGCAGTCATCCCCGAGAACCTACAAGCCCTTCACAAATCCTAGAAGTCCGGTCACCCCTTTTCTGTCGCATACACTATATATATCATAGCGACATCATAATTTACGCGACAGGATCTTAACTCTTCTCGGTGCCGCATAAAGATTTAAGGAAACTAGTATTTTGACAGCCCCACCTCATACACAGGGACACTTATCTTTCGTGCCAATGGTGACACCTGGGGAATTGGCTCTTATGTGTCTTAATTATGTCTAGGGAGCAGAGATGGCTTCCAACATCCTGAGCAAAAATCAGACCTGGAGTGTCTGAGACGTTTGTGCCTCTGGGATTATCCAAGGATTTCTCTGCAGTAGCTAATGTTAGCCCCGCCCCACCCCACGTAGATTTAATTAACCTTGCCTTCTCCCTCTTTTCATCTCTACAGACACTGGTGCACACACTCTTGTATAGAGCTCCTTCACTCCACCACGCCTTGGCCTGTTATCTCCACTCCCATATTCCGCCCTCCTCCAGGAAGCCGCCTGTATTTTCCCGCCAGCTGCTGCTCCTCCCGCTCATCTCCCTCCGGCTCCCATAGGGCCCCAGCTCTGCCAGGCTGGTGTTCTGAAGTATGGCAGTGAAAATGCAGGCTGCGCAGAGCCACGGCAGAGGTGCAGTCTGCCCTACTCGACCACAAGTCAGTCTTGCGGACTGAAGGAGAGTCACTGCGCCTCCGTGGGCTTCCAGGATTTCACCTGTCAAACGTAAGGCCCTACTTCAGGAGCATCTGTGAGACGTTGGAGATGACCCGCTTAACGTGCCCATTAGCACCCAGCGCACGATCAATGTTCAATAAACGTAAGCTACTAGTACGTTCCCACAACATTGCAACAACCTGCTTGTATGTATTCATCCTCCGCTCAGCTGGGGCACTGGGTCCCGTGCCCTGGGACATCATCGGAGCCAAGCACCACAGCCACCTCATCAGGACTCAAATAATAAGGATGGTGATGATGCGGGATGAGTAGATAGATGAATGTAGCCGTGTTCATCACATGGGGAACTGTGTGTCACACTCTGCGGCACCACGCAACTCTATTACAAACGCTAAATAGACGTTCTCGTAATGTGCTGCACAAGCACAACCAGAGGAAAATGAATTCTGGCAGGAACGGGCACTTAAGAAAGCTACAAGTGGAAGAAACAAAACAACAAAGGCAAGAAATTGGAAGAAGCAAAACCAAGTGGGATTAAACGGCCATCTCAGGGTTGGTCCCCATAGGACAATTGGTCTAACATGAAGAGGAATGGTCCAACATGGAAGAATAGTCTAGTGTGGGGATTGCAGCACGATTAATAAAAACCCAGGGACAGACATTGGGGATCAACCTGGAGGTCAGAAAAGCAAAGCAGCCAAGCCACTACAGAAGTCTTTAAGCAGACTAGGCAGCCTGAGCCTCTCTCTCCTGCCATTTTATATTCTCTCTAGTGCTGGGAATGAGGGCGTGACTCTCTGGTACTGGGATTAAAGGTGTGAGCCACCACCACCTGGATTTGTTTCAGCATTGACCTTGCATAGCCCAGGGTGGCCTTGAACTCACAGATGTTCACCTGCCTATATCTCCAAAATCCTGGAGTTAAAGGTGAGTGCCACCACTGCCTGATCTCTAGGGGCTTAGCTTTGCCCTTCTTTATTTATTAAAACATAAATAATAAAATATCACTATAGGGGATGAATGGTCTAGATTGGAAGGAACCATCTAGAATGGGAAGAATGGTTTAAGGCATTCTCTAGCTGGGAAGGAATGGTCACGCACAAGAAGAATAACCTAGCATGAGCAGAAATGGTCTGCTATGGAGGGGTGGTCTAGCATGTCTAAGTATTCTCTAGTGTGACTGTCAGGGAGAATTCTGAGACCCACAGACCCCTAGGAACCGAGTGGGAAACTGCGTAACCACACACCTTTCCCAGGGAAGAGACTGGAAGACATCTATAGTCAGGTCCTTCAAGGGTTCTAAAACGTAGAGGTGAAGAGCCCCACCCAGAAGGCTGTCTGAAGGGGGTGAAGGAAGCGGGGGAGAAGGGCAAAGGCAGAGGCTAGTCAGTGCTGAGGCCCAGCCGGCAGAGCTGGAGAGGAAGCAAACAAGGTGACCAGATCTGAATTGCAGAAAAAAAAAAATCCAGAGCAGTTAGGAGCCACCATGGAGTCCAGAACTCAGATTTGTGCAGAGGAAGGGAACGTTCAACGGAACTCAAGACAGAAGTCTAGTCTTGCTGCATCTAATAATGGGAAAGAACAAATTTTGGAAGCACATTGGGATTCGGGAAGAAGGTAACTCCTGCACCCTCTCCTCTCCTGGAATTCGGCTTTAGGGTGCAGGTTGGGGTAAAGATGCACCCTTCACACAGTTCTCCGGGACAGAGGCTTGTGGAGGGATGAGGGCCAGAGATGTGAGTTGCTTCTGGGGTTCCCTGAGGACAATAGTTGAAGTCTCACGTGTTTCTGTAAGAAGGCCAATAAGGAGAACAAAAGGGAAAACCCAGTAAGAGACTAAGGCAGGGACAGAGACAGGACACAAAAAACTAGGACCCTGAGAAGCTTGAAGCTAATGTGAATAAGAAACACTCAGGTGAGGTGACCTGTCAAAGGCTGCCACCCAACACAGGAAGAGGGGTAGCAGCAAGAGGTGAGCAAACTCATAAGGGAGGATTCAGCTGACCTGTGCAACACACCTCCGAGTGCAAGCTTGATCTCGGTGAGAGCAGGGATGAGCCTTGGTTCGTCTAGGAAACCCATTTTTGTAGACAGCAGCAGTTAACGCAATAGATTTGACAGGAGGTATCTAAGTATTTAGAGCAGCGGGTCCTTGAGATAAGATGAACACTGAACCAAAATCCAGGGTTTAAATATCAACTCTGTGTGGGCTGAAGACATGGACAACTACTACTGTTCTTTGGCTGCAGAGTTTCACTCTGGGAGACGAAAAGGTTCTGGTGGGGATGGTTACGTAACAACAGGTGTGCGTTTGTGTGAGTAGGCATGTGCCCACAGAGGGTAGGTGAGGGCACCAGATCCGCTGAGTTGGGTGCGAGGAGCCAAACTCAGGTCCTCTGGAAGGCCAGTAAGCCCCTCACCCACTGAGTCATCTCTCCATCCCCCTGAATGCCAGTCAGTCATCCCTCAGAAATTGTTCAAACAGTAAATTCCTTACAGTTTACTATAATAAAAAGGTGATATACAAATGAGGAGAGAAGCCCAAGTGTCCATAATCAGCGAGACTGTCAGCTGCAAAGCACTAAGCGAGGATTCGCCTCCACCCCTAGCCTCTAAATCCAAGATGGAGGTGAGACTCTGCAGCGTCTGAGACGCCTCAGGAAACTGGCCACACGCGTTCCCGCCGCACAAGAAGGCGGTGCTTTTTTTCCACTTTTGTTTTCTCACAGGCACAATAAACTCGACGTGCTCCATCTTGTTGGACATGCTTCATAACAGCCCACAACCTACAAATGGCCTCCTGATCCAGGATGCTGCCCGAAGCAGGGGGTGTGGCCAGATCAGCTGTCTCCAGGAGACACAAACCTGACGGCCAGCTGGAGGAACTGCCCCCTCACTGTCCAGCTGTCTCCGTTTTTAAATTGCCCTTTCTCTTTCATGCCCCATGATGGGTTTGCAGATGGGTTCTCACTCCTATGACCAGAGTCAACTAAAAACATACAAAGCGGCCATTTTATTTCAAAACGGCAAACAGACCCATAAGGTTAACACCACACACATCCTGATGCTGTGTAATGGCATGCCAGGCTTGATGATGGGAGAATGGAAAAATCAATACCACCGGCCGTGACCAGAAAACAAATGAAAGAGTGTATGCAGACATGCTAAAAGGGAGGTCTCAGCGTGTCTGGCACCAGTCAAAGCAGACTGCCACTCCGAAATAACCTTCTCCTCCATTCTTGGCTATTTCTGCAGGGTCTCACCCAACACAAGCAAATCCCACAACGCTTATCTCTCAAGGTTTGCGTCACTCCATTCCTGAGACACGAAAGGGACCACGTTTTCGACACATGGGCCCTTTCCCACACATCGACGTGCCTTCCATGGTGAATGAACACCGATCTCTGGATTTAGATAGATAATCTGATTGTGTCTGGCTTTGGAACCCTTGTTGCCAAGTGAGTTTCCCACCAATGGATCTCCTTTTGTTCTGTCCGAAATGTTAGCTGGGGGGAAGGGGCCTCTCAGTAAACAGCAGCAGGAAAATGAAGACCTGCCGCCCCCACACCCCAAAAGTGCAGTCCTCCGCAGATCGCGACTGTGCCACACAATTAGAGGAGGTTTCATCTCCACTGCTTTGGGTTCTACTTTCTCTATAAATACATATTCATTTTCTAATTAAACAAACAATTAGTAAGAAAGCACATTCTGAGAAACTGCGTAGGTGTCGTCCTTTTGCTAAGGAAGGCATTATGGGAAATGATGCCAAGCGAGGGGTGACTACAGGGTGCTGCGCAACTTGTCTGCACAAACCGCGAGGTCCACACAGCCCAGCACGCAGAAGACCACAGACTCCAAACCTGAAATGCACATTCTAAGAGCTGGCTCTGGAGCAAGTCGAAGTGGTTCTGCTTTGTTTTTCACTTATTTGCTCTTATGCAGACCCAAAAACAATGAGCTACGCGTTTTGGTTGGTTTCCAGTAAGGCTCCGCATCTTTGTCAATGGCAGAGTCAAAGACTCACGGGACAAAGCAAGCAGTGACCTTCATACAGTGACCTTCATAGACCACGCACTAAAATTTCCTGACTCCACGTGACTAAACAAAGTTAATGTTTACTCTTCGGTACTTAGAACCGGTAAAATGGCTGCAACCTGAGAGACTCCCTACACTTTACAAAGGCAGGTGGTACCACCATTTGCAGAAGAACTCTACAGGCACAGGCTATGTTTAAATTCACTAGTTACGATGACTTAAATGAGCTATGTCCTCCAAAGCCTCAGATATCCGAACACTTGGCCCCAACTGCTAGCGCTGTTTGAGGACAGTAAGGAACTTTTAGGAGCTAACAACCTTGCTAGAGGAAGGACATCACTAGGGGGTGGGCTTTGAGAGTAAACAACCCTGCCCCATTTCTAGGTGGCTCACTCAGCTTCCTGCTTCTGCTATTAGCCTACTTCTGCTGCCACACCTCTCGGCGATGAGGTACTCTTCTCCCTGGGGAATCTTAAGCCAAAATAAAAGCTTTTATCTATACGCTGCTTACAGTCATGGCACTTTATCACAGCAACAGAAATATAACTGACCAACTAACTTAAAACTTGCATTGACTCATTCATTCACTCAGTGACTATTTATTGAACATCGGTTATAATGGAGACAAATAATACAAAGTCTGGAGCTCCCAAGCCATGGTGAAAGAAAAATAAAGTGCCACAAACAACAACAGAGAAAGAGAAGGGATCAGGGTGCCCTGGCTGGTACTGCTGGAGAAGGGTCCCCCACGAGCTGGAAGCACCCAAAGGTCTGGAGAACAAGGCCTGCAGCAGAGGGAACAGCAGGCACACCCATTCTGGGATGGACAGGAATGAGGCAAACAGAGCAAAAGGTGGTGGGAGAGGAGAGGACCAGGAAACAGGCAGCCTCTGCAGCGTGCAGACCATGGTCAGAGATTTCTAACTTTCTTCACCTAAGACAGAGATTTACAAGTCCACAAGTAGCTAGTAATTAAAATACAAACGAGTGGAGGAGCTCAGCAGGTCCATTCGCTTTGAAGAGATCTTGAGAGGCGGCTTCGTGGTCAGCACCGTATGGGCAGCACCCAGAACTTACCAGAAACTCATTAAGTTCTTCTTAGGCATTAACACAAGAGACAGTAACTTACCAGGAACTCTCCCTGTGCCCTTCTTAGACATTAACACAAGAGACAGTGAAGTCTAAGGACAGGCTGTAAAAAGAACTCCTCAGTCCTAATTATTTAGCAATTCTTCTCATTTCTAAGGCTAAGGAGGAAAAAAGTTAGTCTAGAAGAAGCAACTCGGTGTTCTTCTCTCTAAAGACTCCAAGGTATCACTTTAAAATGGCTTAGGATCTAGATACATACATGCCCAAAGGCCTGGCCACACAAGAAAACCCAAAGGTGCTTTATTAAAGCAAGAGACATGGGCCTCCATCAGAATCTGCTCAAACGAAACATCCCATCAGCAGAGCGTGGCTAAGACCTGACCTACCTATCCTTGGGGGACTCTTGGCTGTGGCACTCTATCCCAGATGCAGTAAGCTCACTGGGCATGGATGTCTCCTAGTCCACATTAGTGCATGAGGAGTCTTCAATTATTTCTCTCTATATAACATTTCTAAACTGGACGTTCTCTCCAGAACCAAGCGTTCATCTGATCTGACCATGGCTAACCTGACCATGGCCTATGTACCAAGTCCCCTTCTCTCTCCTCTCCCAGTTTCTGACCCACTGGTCATCACTTAGCCAGCACCAAGCCTGCCACCCACCCACTCAACCTTAAAGATCTTTCCTTAGACTATCCAATCGCTTTCTAACCAAACTCACGTGATCCTCAGGCACCAGCAAACGTCCTGTTTCTTCCTCCAAACCTCTGCTCTCCAGATACACACCCACTTGTTACCTTCCAAGGTCCACATCCCTGCAGCTGGGACGGACAGCTTTCCACGGAGGAAGGTCACTTTGCAGAAGAGGACAGAGAGAGGACAGTGTTCCGAGATCTGTTCACTCTAACCAGGCGGCTCAGACTTTAGAGAAAGATTTGCTACAACGCATCAGTTCGAGAAAGGCCCGGAGGAGCAGTCAAATCCCCTTACCGCTCCGTCACAAAACAAACATTTCCCTCACAAAACAAACAAACCAACTCTGGGAGAAGAGGATGGAATCTTCAAAAGCTCAGAGGAAATCCTCAAAAACTTGTTGTGACCAGGACTGCTATGTAAGGGAATGGAAGGACAAACAAGTTCAGGTTTTCCTGTGATGAACACAGAAACAGCCCAGCCAGTGTAACAACACACTAAGGACACGTTTCCAGGCACAGGAGCCGCACTCTATAGAAGGGGAGCACGAAGCTACAATCTTTGGAGAATCTTCTGGAATACATATGCCACAGTTCCTGCCAAGGACAGCAATGAATGTGGGGTGACCCTTCTTGCAGCAAGTGTGACGTGAAATAGAAAGGCAGGCCCAGACTCTAAGGAACACAAAGGCAGTAAAACAGCAATAATAATGGACACTAACCCATCCTTTCTCTACCTGTAAATACAAAGCAGGAAGAGAAGCCCGACGAAAGGACTCTGTCTTCCATTTACTGCCAGGAAAAGAGACCAGGGCTGACTTCTGCTTAGAAACAAACTGGAACGCTTGGCCCTGGGCCGAGCAAGCCAGGATCTCTCCAGGGTTACCTCGAGCTTGGAAAGGCAGTGTCTGTGAATTCTACCCTCGGTCTGGCCTCGGTGAGCTGAGCCTGTGTGTAAGTGACACTGAGAGGCATAATGACAGTGTGGGAGAGACAGAGACCGGAAAACCACATGAAATGAAATGAGGAGACCACACGTGTATCCAAGAGTGACCCTTCTTGAAAGGAATTATTCTCAAACAAAGCCAGGCACACGCGTGACCCAGATGTGGGCCCACCAAGGAAACCCAACACCCAGGCCAGGATTCCGAAATCCTATGTGAAAGTCCCTGAGGGGACGAGAGACGAGGACTGCTCCAGTCCCTGTGCTATTTTAAGCACCATGACTTCATCCTGTTTGCTGAGGCAGTCAGATGGGCCCCATCAATTCATGTCACTACAGGGGAGGGAGACCCAGACTGGAAGCCACACAGTTGTCCTGCCCTGTGTTAGGGTATCCTGAAGCTGGGGCTCTGGCATTGGGGCAGGAAGCACTGTCTCTTTTATTTCTTGTCTTCCCCACACACCCTGCCCCCTAACCTAAGGATAGGTGACAAGTATCATAGTTCAGGGAAGCAGCCACCAGACTGACCCGGACGATGACACCAGAAAGCCAGTGCTGAAGCTAGTAGCCTCTCTGCTGTGATCAGCACCACCCAGCCATGCTCTCTCTTCCCCTCCTAATGGAAACTCATCCTCAGCGAACGGCGGAAGACGGAAGGCTAAGGATGTGAGCGGAGCGGGTAGACTGAGGTTCCTGTACCACAGGTTACCAGGCAAGTCACTGTGGGGGGGGGGGCACAGGGGCACAGGGCTTCCTCCTGCCATCCTTCCAAGAATTTGGAGACCTCAAGAGTCCAAGTGACAGGTAAAGAATGGACTATGTATGTATGTATGTATGTATGTATGTATGTATGTATGTATGTACTAAGCCTCTCCCAGGCACTTCCCGATTGTATGAAAAACTCCCAACCATCCTATGATGTAAGAGTTCTATTGTTTCTATTCCCCAGAGGGAAGCAAGTCAGAGAGCTGGGACAAGAGCCACGCTGAGAGACACCGTTGATAAGGCTCAAAGCAAGCTAGCCTTCCTCCATTACAGGGTGACAGAGTGAGAGCTGTGCCCTTCTCTGAAGGGAAGGTCTGAGCTTACAGATTCCCCACCGGTCCACTTGACACCACATTAGCAAGCATCCTGAGGAAAGAATAAAGGAATCTGCAAAGACAGCCCAGGAACCAGGCCAGGACTGCGGCTCCGAACAGCTTCACCTGGGGCGAATTCCATCACTCTCAGCCTTGCTCCAGGCCCTGCTGTGTTCTACAGTGTTTGGCTGTCCCTCTGTTCTGGGGGTCAGAGACCAACTGTGTCCAGACTGACAAGTCCCTGAGTGTAGCAGGGGTACGGGGTGGCCAATACAGTTTAATTACAGTGAAACGGATCTGACATCAAATCAACCCCTTTCAAGTGAACAGGTTCACTTAGGATACTTGTGACACAGTTCAAGGAACAACTCTACGTGACTCCAAAACATCCTCACTGACTCAAGTAAGCCCCAGTCATTTTTCAGTGAGGCTCCATTTTGCCCTCCTCCAGACCCCAACAACCACGAACGCTCCCAGCTCTTTGTGTACCTACTCGGACTATTTCATTAAAGGGAGCTGTATGATGAGAGTGTGCTGACTTTCAGGGGGGTTTTGACATTCACCTAAGTAGCAATGTGCACAGGCACCTCGTTCTTTATAAGCTTGGATAATAGTCTCTTATCCTGATATCACCATCAGCTCCTGAATTCAGCCAATGACGGCAGGCTGCCTGGCTTCCATTTTCTGGCTGTGATGCGCGGCACTGCTGGGAGCGCTCATGTAGCAGGCCGTAACTTCTAAAGCACTTTTGCATTGGATACTAACATGTACTTATAAACCCTGGTGCTAAGGATGGTATTTGGGGTTCCAATCCTTCCACCCTTTTTCTAAGAAAAATGGCAGAGAATTTCCATGTCCGATTCAGACACAAAGGAATGAAAAGGTGACTGCCAATCACTTTTAAAATTTACTCATAACTGAGAATGTGCGGCAGGGCTTCTATGAAGCTGGACCTTATTCCAGATACGCATGGAACATGCAAAGAAGGCATAAAAGGTTAAATTAAAAAAAAAGAGAGAGACACTGCAGGAATGCGGAGGTGGTGGGGAACGACACGGAGAGGTGGGACAAAGTGCTCATCTCTGTCACTTCCCTTCACTGCTGCCTAAGTCGGTGACCTCACAAGACCCTGGCTGCTCTTGCATCAAGGCCGACATTCCACCACCACCCAGAGATTATGCTTGGCTCAAAATCCCACGTGCAGACACCCAGTAAGCCTCTGTTACAGTCCTAACCATCTGAGTAAAGATCTGAAGAACAGTACACTCAATATCAAACCCTTGTCCACTGAAAGGGCTGATTATTATCATTAACATCATCAGTGTTTGGCTTCCAAGACTGTTCTTCATCAAAACAAAGAGAATGAACCTATCCTCTGTACACGCAGTCTTGGTCATCATGAAAAATGTCCCAGCTCCCTCAGATCCCTTTCCCGTTTAAAGTCTGGGTTTTGGATTTGGTATAAGGCAAATTTAATCACAATGGGCGTGTCCATTGGGGCAAAATGCAGCCTCACTCTGGGAAACAAGCCTTTGGGGTCTCAGCCCCTGGGCGTCCGCCAGCACAGTGCCAAATACACGCTGATTAAAGAACCAGGCCGCCACATGTCACTTCAAATACTCTTCACCGTGCACATAATAGAGTAGGGCAGATGAACATTCCCATACTGTGCTCCCCGCGGGGTGCAGAGGCAAAACCAGGCTCTTGGTCAAACTGTAAAGATACGAGCGGTATGAAGAGAGTGCACCGTGACTCTCAGGAACAACATGCAAGTCTTGCCCCTTAGAGTCACCGTGAACATCTGATGTCGATTTTGTTCTTTTGTTTTCTCCAATCAAGGCTCTCAATTTAGGAATAAACAAACAGGGAGAGGGGGCTACTTAAAAGACAAGATTCATTCCAGATTTATCGAACACCAGCAAAGAAATGACTTCTTTTCCAGCTCCGCTTCCACCTCCGCCCTTCCTCCCGAGGTACTGTGCTTTAAATGCAATCAGGAGAATTTTTCCAGAAGAGGTCATTCAGCCTCTGCCAGCACAACTCGGCTCTGTCAGGGTACAGTGGGGACCACAGACAAGCCCTAGGCGAACCTGCCAGGTACATTCTCACAATGGGCACACATTTCAACTTAAATTCCGTGTCATTTTTGCCCGTCACAGAGTATCATTGTCTTCACTCCAACTATTTGGAGAGACCTTTCTCAACCTGTGGGCAGGTAGCCAGCTGGTTTTATGGGGTGTAGTCTTTGCTGCCCTGCTTTCAATGTTTTAGGACACGGTTTACCTAGGGTTCCTCTTTTTTACGGGGGGAAGGAAATTTAGAGGTTTGCATAAACCAAAAGAGAACCAGGTGAGGGCAAAACAACATCCTGCAGAGACCAAGAGCCCGCACTCTGTAGGACGAAGACCCCTTTAATCGTCTCTTCCCAGAGGACCACAAGTTTGAAGACAGGCTGGCGTGATGCTGAAGTTACCTGTGCAATTGGGTCAGTGGGTATCCTCTGGACACCTCGTGTGTTTACTGCTGGCCACGTTGCCAAAATGTAGCCTGTCCCACAAAGGTTTTCAGCCCTGAAGGCTTCCAAAAGCTCTAACAGCTGTGTTGTGGCCGTGAGAGATTTGGATTACGATATCCCTCACACCAGGATCTTAACTGATCAATCTCTGATCCACATGGCGAGGGGGAAGGGGGGGTCTTGAGACTGAGTTGGTTTCTCTGTGTGGCTTTGGAGCCTGTCCTGAAACTCACTCTGTAGACCAGGCTGGCCTCGAACTCAGTTCTGCCTGTCTCTCTGTCTCCTGAGTGCTGGAATTAAAGGCATCGCCACCCCCCTGCTCTGATGCACATTTTTATAACATGGAAGTTTGCCTGTTCTCACAGGAGCGATTTCAGACTAGAAGACCAGCGCGGCTATTCAGTTCTAGAATCTAATCTCTCCTTTCAGCCTTCCTTCCTACAAAAACAGACCTGAAACACCTTTCCCCAACAACCCCAATACACTAATTTCCTTGTCAGCTCCTACACTACACCACCATGGCGCTCATGGGCTTTTTTACTCAAGTCACACATGCCTAGCGTAGTCCTTAGGCCATCAATAACCCCTGTCTCCCCTGATTCTCTTTATTATTAAATCCACCTGTGTGAAAATCGGAGCCGGTGGCAGTCTCAGAACCTCAGAAACCCATCTCAAGTCATGGGGAGCCAGACATGGGGTCCAACGAATGCCTTTGATCCCAGCAATTTGGAAGCAGAGGCAGGCAGATCTCTGACTGACTTGTTCATAGAAAATTCTACAGTCCTTGGCAAGTACCAACTCATGGTTCTGCCACTCCGAGGTCTGACTCGGGTGGTTGGTTTGTGAAAGCAGGTTCTTTAAGGAGAAATTCAGAAGTCGTGCCTGATCTCAACTCAGGTTTGCTCCATTAGCGGCAGATATGACCGCCCTTACTGACATGTACAGAACCGTCCACAGGAATGACTTCTTGGCGTGTGAAAATTCACAAGGATCATGCATGACGGTCACCCTCCAAAGCTGAGGGTCTAAACTCCTCTCTAGACACACTAAGATTCGACTTAGGAGCTCCAGAAACAGCAAGTGCCTAACTCCAACTCAGATGATCCAGACTGACTGCTGTTTGCAATAAGGCTGTGGCAAAACCTCCGTGCCCTGTGAGGCTCCAACCTGACATCAGTCTGCTAATACTGGCCTTCTGTCATACCTGCGGGCTCAACTTCTGAGGGATCACCTTCCTATCTACCCTGAGTGAAGAGATAGCTTAGAGGGTGGCCCTGTGCGCTCTAGACCCCAGAGAGCTACTGTTCAGCTAGGAGTCAGTGGGGGTACAGTCCAAGGAAGGTTGCTGAGGATGCTGAAGGGCACAGGTGCTGATAAACAGCCCCTGCCCTGCTTTATTCTGCTTTAAGCCAACCACAGAAATCCTTTAGCTGAAGCCTAACTGTATAAAGTGAAAACACAGAAGACCCGAGACCCCAGTGAACACTTCGGCCCCGAGATACAAAACAGCTTCAGTCGGGCAGGCAGAGGTCCAGTCACTGGGTGGAACGCAAAAGCCAAGGCCAGCTTGGGACAGCTGGACTGACACAGCAGTTCCTATGTGGAGCAAGGGGTATGGGAAATGACTTGGGGTGACATTCTCCTTAAAGCAGATCTATGATCATATGAACACGTGCATGTGTGAGCGCACTTGTGCACGCACACACACACACGCACACACACACGCACACGCACACACGCGCACACAAGGTACATATGCTAGGCACTGGAATCTGAATAGCATTTCAAGCCAGATCATCCCCGTCCTCACATTCCTAAAGAAAAGAAACTGTAAAGGGGTGTAAACAGGGACAGCTTGTTTTGTTGCTGGAACACTGTCTCCCGGTGCACGGCTCTGTAGCCGGTCCTGAAGCTGCTCTCACTTCTCTAAAAAGAGAGAGCACAGCGTGAACGGTCTGGCTTCAACCCACTCCCACAGGATTAGAGTCCGGTGTCCAGCATTATGGCGTTTTTCTTTTAAATGAAAAAAAAAAAGTTTCTTACACACAAATGCACTCCACTCACAGGGAACTTCCACAATTCAAAATAAAGAAATAAATCTGTCAATAAAAAGCAAAGAGCGAAACTTAACTCCTCACTCAAGGAATTATACACAGAAACAAAGCCTTCCAACAGCCTGCGGCATGTTACAAACAGAGACAGCACTTGTAATAAGAAACCAAAAACACAAAAGTGCTACATGTGTGAAACCCTTCAATCTGTGACCTAAGTGAAAAAACCCCACCATAAACCTTCATTACGTGAACACAATTATAGTCAACCTGTACACAGACACATACACACGCATGAGTCCTGTGCATCTGTATACACATCCACACACTTGGGCTCCAAACTCCGTAGGGAGTTCTCAAGCGCTGGCTTCTGGCACTCTGGGAATATAACAAGGCACGTCTATCTGTAGTCTACCAAATCCCAGCTATAGCAGCCCACAGGCAGGACACCCCTAGGACAACATGGCCTTGCAGTATGAAAAAAACCACTATGCTGTATCTGAGTTGCCTTCTCTGTCAGCAAAGCCTGCAGGGTACCAGGGAATAGGGATACCAGACACCACCTTAAAGTCAGATGAGAGCTCAGAGGGCACAATCAGGGCCCCAAGGCTCTGGAACCGGTGTCTAGCACGTCAGCCCCTGGTGTCAACAACATACTGTGCTATGTGCACACTGTGTGACCACACACGGGACTGCTCAACACATAGTGGTGGCTGGCATTACTCCCACCCCCTCACCAACCATGAGTGAGCTCAATGTCCTCTGGAGGGCCAGAAGGTGATCCAGGGCCTTGGGATTCTTAAATTCCGGTCATCTGAATAGCCGGACACTGGTTTGTACCAGGAAACCACAAATGCACCTCATGAATGGAAACGGGGGGGGGGGGGGCAAAAAAATCTTTTGTTATTGTTTTTCTTTTTTCTTTCTCTACAGAAACCAACGGTAAACTATCTGCATTCTCTTTAGCATCGTATTTTTTTAGAATCTGATACCATGGCCACAAAAACTAATCTCTAAGCTGCCTTTGTTGAGCATCAGAATGAGACAGCTGGTTGCTGGCAGGAGGAAATGCTCAATCTTGTCACTTCCAAAAGGAATTCATATTCATCATTAATGATGCTTTTGTCCATGCCAGAAGGAAAACTTAAAGGCTCAACTATGCTTAAGTAAATTCTCCTCAAGCCAACTGCAATACAATTTTATAAATAATAGAGCAGGGAAAAAGAACAGCATCTTGTCAGCTGTGAACGAGACAAAGAGACAAAAAAAAAAAATAGATGAACAAAGCAGCCATGTTTCAAGAACAAACTGGGCTAGAAACATTAATTTCTGGAAAGATGTAACACTGAACTTTCATTCTTCCCATGAAATAAACATTAATTAAAAAAAAAATGTCACCCTAAAGGGTATGTGTGACCACCATGGTAGTACCTCAAAGACTCGACTCTTCATGCTTAAGTGTGCCAGACAGAAGCAGAGGACCCTAGTTCAATTCCCACCAGCCACACTTTGGCTCCCAATCATCTGCAACTCCCCTGTAACTCCACTTCCAGGGGCCAGGGGATCCAACACTCTCTCTGAGCCCCAAGGCACCAGGTAACGAATGTGGCGAACAGACACACACACAAGCAAAATATTGGTACAGATAAAATCAGTTTGTTTGTTTGTTTGTTGTTTGTTTGTTTGTTTAATTAAAAAGCAAAAGTAGGGCTAAGAAGATGGTTCAGCAGTTAAGAGCACTGGACACGGGCTGCTCTTCCAGAGGACCCAGGTTTCATTTCCATCATCTACGTGGCAGCTCAGGTACCAGTCACACATGTGGGGGCAAAACACCCATACACATAACAACAATAAGTTTTTTTTTTAAATATTCTTTGATTTCAAAGTTATTTGTATGGAGCTTTGAAAACAAAATTCTAAGTAGGCTAGCCGTGGCATCAAATGCTTCTAATGCCAGCACTCAAGAGGTAGAGGCAGACAGATCTCTGAATTCAAGGCCAGTCTGGTCTACACAGTAAGTTCCAGGACTACACAGAAAAATCCTGTCTAGAAAACAACAATAAAAAGCCAAAAACCAAAACCCAAACCATCTCTTAAATAAACTCTATAAACACCCCCAGTACACAGCTTTCAAATGGGCATCAAGAATAAATGCAAAGGCAAAAACCCATTTCATTTGCTCAACGAACTCTAAAATAAAAGTACAGATTCAAAATACCAAAATGAAACCTAGTATTCCATGTGCTGATTAAGAAATCAAGTTTTATTCAACAACTACGGTAAGAAGCGGGCAAGACAATGGCTAAAACACAAAACTGTGCTAGAAGCTACGGAAATGGCTGGAAAAGAAATGGCTGCTTCGCAGTATGAGCTTTTGTTTGTGAGAAAACACGCCTAACAAATTGACCTTTCAACATTCTGAAGAGTAGCAGTCTGAGGTCTGCAGCACATTCAAGGTTGTATAAACACTGCTGCTGTCTAGCCCCAGAGCCTTCTCTCTTCTTGGGTTCAGAGTTTTGTTTACAGTGGTGAAAAGTTTCATAACCAGAGGGCATGGTACTATTCCCCAAGTCATGGGTATTTGTTAAGTCCTACTGAGATCTTCACCTTAAAAATGGTTAGCTTTACATTGTATTAATTCACCGTATTTAAAAAAAAGAAAAAGAAAAGAAAAACAGCTGTGATGCTCTCTTTAATGGATGAGTTCTCACCTTGAAGCGGCTCTCGGGTAAGGGACAGAACCAGTGATGTTAGGACCAAGGACGTGACAGGAAAGCCTAGCTGGTGGTGAAAGCGGGAGACTCCTAGACCCTTTAGCGGGAATGGCATCCCAGAGGAGAACGTGCCTGAGGAAAACCTGCAGGAGTCTGAGGACACAAGGGAGGAAAACTAGGTACCTGCTGATGCACGGCAGGGGATGGGAACACCGTCAGTACTTGAGGAGAGACAGACACAAACCCCGAAATCACTCACATGGCCATGCGGTACCTAGATTTGGCCACGAGTACCATTAACTAGATAGCTATCACACTTACAATATGTAAATATTTATTTTATATGTAAATATTTATTTCATATTTATTTATTTATGAGCACTATAGACTGTATATTACAAACTGGGATGATCATAAACATAACAGCACTCTAGCCCACAGAACTGAAGGGAATTTACCAATGTCCAGGTCAGTCAGGGCTTAGGGGCCTTAAAATAAGAACGACGATGTACAAAGAAGCTGGAGAAGAGCCAGGGCAAGCAGGACAGGATGGGATCTCACACACACACACACACACACACACACACACACACACACACACACACACAGAGAGAGGCATCTCCAAGAGACCTGAAGACACCAGTGGTCTCACCGTGGGCACTGATACCAGAAATCATATGAGAAGAGGCCAGAAGTCATGTGACAAGAGGGCACCAATCTCTAGTCAGAGCTGTTCAAGCCTGACCAGTTATAAAACCCTTTCGCAGGCTTGACCTTATCTGAGCTCCACGGTCACCTTGACAAGCAGGCTTGGTCAACCTGACAGTCATCTCAAGGACAGTGAAGCTTAGGTGTGTGAGACCAAGACACACTCTGTAACTCTGCAAGGAGAGGCCTGGAGCTGTCCCAGAGGCACCAAATCCTCTGGCTTAGTAACTATCAATAGCTGTGACCAAGGCAATTAGAAAACAAAGTGCTAAGTGGGCCTGTGATTTCAAAGGCTTAGAGTTCCTGATGACAGAGCAAGGACCTGGTGGGGGTGGGACCATGGCAGGAACAGCTGAGAGGCCCCATCTTGATCCACAACCTTTTGAAGCCAGGAGAAGGCATACTGAGAAGTCTTTTGGAACCTCGAAGCCCACCCCCAGTGATACACCTCCAAGGCCACACCTCCTAATCCTTCCCAAACAGTTCTACCAACTAGGGCCCAAATATTCAAATGGGGGCCATTCCCGCTCAAACCACCAAGTACTCTCTTCACTCTGTCCTGTGCCAAGGCTTCATTTCCTTAACCCTTCATGTGCCAGAACAAGTGGTCATTTTTAGTAAGAGGTGGAGTTTTTTAATTGGTGTTTTACTTGCATGTGTGTCTGTTAAGAGGGTGCTGGTTGAGGCCTCATGAGCATTTTCTCTTTGCTAGCACGTCTCTTTGATGTCATTTCTTGTTCAGACTGCCAGGTTAGTGTGTAGCTTGACACTTCGTTTCTTAAAAAAAAAAAAAAAAAAAAAAAAAAAAAAAAAAAAAACAACTTGGGGTAGGGGGTTGCCTGCATATACTTAGAGGGTGAGGGATCCTGGAGTTACAGACAGTTGTGAGCTGTCACGTGGATGCTGGTAACTGGACCCGGTCCTCTGGAAGAGCAGTCAGTGCTGTTAACTGCTGAGCCATCTCTCGAGCCTCTCTGAAATGGAATTTTGACAGTAGTGGTATTTCTCAGATGAAATACTGCCTAGATGGTCAATTTTCTAAAATCCTAACTTAGATATGCACAACTAAAACCCCAGTTTAAAGGGCCAATAGGATGGCTCAGCAGACAGACACCTCCTACCCAGTCAGCCAGCAAGAGGGCTCAGCAGGCAAAGACACCTCTCACCCAGCCAGACAACCTGAGTTCAATCCCCAGGACCCACCTGATAGAAGGAGAGAGAGCCAGCTCCCTTAAGTTGCCCTCAGACTCAAATGTGCCATTTCCCCCTTAAAAAAAATTAAATGAATAAAATGTAAAGAAGGAAAAACCCCAAACAGGCCTAGCATTATGATCCAACCTACCTACAAGTGCCCAGTAACAACCCTTAAAAGGTTTGCTTTTGTTTTCAACCAAGGGCGTTTTTACTCTCGAGAAACACTTGACACCAATAGAGACCTCTTCTTATTTATCAGCCTGAAGGAAGGAAGAATTAGAGCCACTGTGGAGCATCAGTGAAGTACAGAATGATCTCCCCTGAAGTCATCAGTGCTGAAGTCGAGAAGCCCGGGTCTAAACTTTACTTAAGTGGTTCTGTCTGACTCCTCCCACGGGTGGAAAGAACACAGGGCCATGACAGCCCACAGACCCAGACACTCCAAGCTGTGCAACTTCACATCTATGTGGCCATGTTGTTTTGGCCACCACCAAGCCAGTTTCCCCATCTACAAACTGGGGCTCTTGTCGCCTGAGCTGGTTAAGAAACTTTCAGGTTCAAGACCCATGGTAAACACTGAAAGCCAAGGCTGGACCGGGACTCTTAGCACCTGTGAACCTGTTTCTAGAAGACAGCAACTCCCCAGCTTTGCTTTATAAAAACCCATCTGGAAAGACAAACACCAGAGCAACGGGCATCAATCTAAACCAGGATACAAGCAACATCACTCTTCTTCAGTCATTAGCTGGAGGACATGCAAGGGTACCTGGAACTCAGGGTCACTGTCATCTTCCATGCAGACACGCCCCTCTTCCCCTAAACACATCTGGATCCAGTGGAGGTCAGAGGTTGTGTTCACACAGCCCATCATTCCCTCCAGTTCCGGCACAAGGACAGCATGTCGCACTTGAGTTTAAATCATACCATCCAAACGAAGCGGCGCCCTCATAATTAGCTTCGGCCTCTCCACGGCACAGATGGCGATCACGTGACGAAATCACAAACCAAGGGAGGGCTGAGACCCTGGTACTCAGATCCTGGTACAACAGCCTGAGCTCTTGATCTGGTTCTGAGCGGGTAGGGGTGGGGGTGGGGGGCAGGAAACCTGGGTTGCCCACATCTTTTGTCTGTCACCAAGCCCTTCTGGCACCGAACGGCGGCAGAACCAGCTGGAGTCAGCGGGTCAATGCAGGGTGTCAGTCCTCCTGTCTGTCAGAGAGCAGTCCAGGAAAAGGGATCATTATGGTCCCCTCCACAACTCTTTGTACTAGATCAGGTACCTCTGGGGAATTGTCCCACCCCACTTCAAAGGACAGCAATAACAGGGTGTGCGTTAAGGGTTTCTGCTAGCCTTAGTAGATTGGTGGGGTTTTGGATTGTTTCCCCCCGACCTGCTGCCCCATATTTTTTGTAACCTCCGCCTTCCCCCTTCCCTTGTTTAAAAGGGAGGAAGAAGCACTATTGTACTGAACTGTGAAATGCGCTCCAATGCAGCTCTAATGGGAAGTACCATCCAGTAGCTGGATACTGGTTTCCATGGTAACCTAGGTCCCTAGGCTTTGGCACACACAGCAGGAAATGCTGCAGATTTCTAGGACTGTGTCTTTTACTAGAATGAGGAGTTTCGGGTAAGTGTAAACATTTGGGACTCTCTCTCTCTCCATATCCCCCCTCCCTCCTTCCCCCTCCCCCTCTCTCCCTCTCTCTTCATTCTACTAAGACAATGTAAACTTAAAAGCCAAGCTATCCTCACCGTTAATAAGCTTATGTCAAATATAATAACCGAATAAAAGATAAGCAAAAAATAGTCTTTCCCCCTCCAAAAAAGCTACAAGAAAATAAAGTTTCTGGAGAGAAAAAAAAAAAGATTAGAATGGGAACAGAAAACTGCTCTGCAACCCCAGATGACCAAGAACTCCCTATAAACAACATGGGGGAGGCCCTGAGTGACAGCCGGTGGAAAACACAGGGCAGGTCTCTGGCGCAGCCTTGTCACTTCCTCTTTGTACACCCTCGCCTGAACCCAACCAGGCTAACCAGACAACTACTTAGTGAGCCCAGCAGTGACAAGAAGCCCAGAGCAAGTGATGTCATTGCTAAGACTAGGTTTGCTCTATAAAAGCATACACTGGATACTACACAAGGTAGAGAGTTTGGAAGGAAGGGATGGGGATGTAGCTGCGCTGGTAGAGTGCTTGCCTACCACGCACAGAGCAGGAGACACCTGTAATCCCAACTCTCAGAGGGTAGAAGGAGGGTTAGGAGTTCAAGGTCATCCTTGGCTGTGTGGAGAGACTGAGGACAGCCTGGGATCTACCTACCTGAGACCCTACCTCGGGAGGGAGAGAGGAAGAGAGGGAAGAGAAGAGGCAATAAAGCAAGGAAAGACAGGTGTGTGTGTGGGTGTGGGTGTGGGTGTGTGTGTGCGCACACAAGTAACACTGTACCTTCTTCAAAATGAAAGAGACAGGCTTTAAACAAGCAAACAAAAGCAACTTGTATAGCTAAATTTTAAGCTACCAAAATTTAGTACAATAAAAAATCAAATTTCTACTAAAGAACAAACGAGTATTCTAAGGCCTTAGGTTCAGTTAAATTAAAAATCATGGGAGCTGGGAGCTAGGTCTCAGCATTTAAAACCACTTGTTGCTCTTGCAGAGGACTTGGTTTGACTCCCAGCACCCACTCAGGGGCTCCCAAGCCATTCTAACTCCTGTTCCAGGGGACCCAAGGAAGGCCCTCTTCTGCCCTCCACAGGCACTGGGCGTGCATGTGGTACACACACCTTTTTTAAGAGATATTTTTTTAAATGGTGGGCTGGTGAGATGGCTCAGGGGGTAAAGGAGCTTCTTGCCAAGCCTGACCACCTTCAGTTGTTCCCTGGGACCCATACAGTGTTAAGGAGAAAACCAATGAATGAAACATAAACTGTCCACTGAACTCGACTTGTGTACTGTGGCATGTTCCCTACCCCATACCACACACACACACAAAATAATAATAATAAATTTTAAGTTATCAAATTTCCTCAATACGCATCTGAAGAATTTACTCAGGTTCCTAGTCAGAGGAGCTTTGAATATTCATTATCTATTTCATGAATTAGCTCCCAATAACACTTTTCTCCTACAGTGAAAGAACAGGCAAGCATTAAGTGAAAAATGACATCATAAGTGGTTTTCATGTCTACACATTTCTTTGGGCTGGAACTCAGAGGGTAGGGCAAGAAGGGGCGTCTGTGCACCGTGAAGGCTGTGACGTAATTTCTCTTCGAGGTCACATTTATCTGAAATAAACACAGTAGGGCTTATCTCAGGGTAGACAAGTCAAGCTCACGCCTCTTTGACAAATGACCTTTCCCAAGAGAACTGCCCCACAGAAAATGCCTAGCCTCATCTGTATGATTGACAGCGAGCACATTCCTCCAAGAGCGTTAACCAGTGTCTCACCAACAGTGGCTACAAAGGTTCAAACGAGTTAGTGAACTGGGTTGTCGAGAACCGAGCTGGTGGCAGCCAGGGCTGCGCAATCTGGAAGAGGTCACCAGTTGAGTAAACTATTTTGTTATGTAAACCGCCTAGCAGAGATAACCACGCTGCACAGACTGAATCAGTCACCCAGAAAGACACACATCCTTTCCCTGTTCAGACCTTCCTCCGCCCTCCTACTACAGCTGGGACTAACGCCCATAATTCACCAACCCCGACAACGACCAAAGTCAGAGTACAGCACACACCCTAACAGATGTCACCTGGATAAACACTATGAAGTCGGAAACAGCACTAAACTGAGGTCAAATGTTCGTCCTCGTTGGTGCTGATGCTGTCCTCGGCAGGACCAGAACACAAACTTGGCTGCCGTCCATCCTGTGGACCCGAGAGGAAGATTGTAGGTGAGTTCCTTCCAGTATAACAAACCACTGCTCACTCATTACTTCAGGAAGACACAGCTCAGAGCCAAACACCAACCAAGCAGAGACACCGGTTCACCACACTGAACACTGTGTCTCTGGCAACTGTGACTTCCCAACCAAGCATCAATAATAAAGGCCACGTGTGGAACAAGACCAGGTGTTTTGCTCAGCCACCCGTTTAGTATAGGGAAAAGATCGGATGGGAGGGAAAGAGAGAGAGCACCTGACTGCCAGAAGTCACTGCTTTCTAGAAGACACGCTTTTGAATACTCAAACACACAATCAGCCACCTCCGAACTCAACCACAGACAGCTGGACAAAAAAACTAAAATTCTGTGTGTTTATAGAAGAAGCATTAATACATAATTTTGGTATCTCCAATCTTTGTGCATAGTGTGATTTATAAGAATTACAAAACTCACATGTCATCTCCTTTGTCCAGACTCAACACCAACTCTGATTCCACAGACCCTAAAAAGGACAGCTTTCCTGTCACGGGCCACGTTTTAAAACCTGTGGGTCTGAAGTCAAATGTGCAGGACTCAGTGTAGTGTGCTCATGAATCAAAGTGGCTCCAGAGATCATGGAATCATGGAGAAGCCCCAAAGCCATGGACTACGAAACAGAACACACCCATAGGGACGACACTGAGCCTGGTACCATGGCAGACTCCTGCAGTACCAGCTATAAAGTTGGGTGGAAAGACTCAGGAGCTGGGGAGATTATCTTAAATCTGTGTTTACTTATTAATGGCCATAGGTTTTAGCTATTGCTATAAATAGCTACTACTTGTACAAGATTTTTATACAGCCTTTAAATAAAGACACTCTTTACTCACCCTTTACATGAAATTGAGACATATAAATATATGTGCATATGAGTCCACACATATATGTGTTGGATGCACACACATAAAGTAAGGAAGGTGTTCATGAAGCCACTGTTAACTCTTTCCCAAGTAGTGACAGCATCATGGCCCTCAGCAAAGCTGTCGCCACAAGAAAGACTGGCTGGGAATAAAAACTGGTCATCCTGGAAGCAATCTGGGTTCAAGATCAAAGCTTTGGTTTTTCCATCTAGCAAGCAACAACAAATCACATTAAAGGGATTATGGCTATAAAGTCCAACCGACAAAGGGCTGTTTGTTTGGGACGGCCCCACGCTGAAGTCACTCACGTTCGTGTGACTCAGCAGTAGTTGTGAATGGCCGATATGTACAGACGTGAAGGCGTGCCTGCCTCTCCTCCAGTTACCATGCAAAGGAGGCTGCAGGGCATTTCTACAGAGCTGCCAGAAGATGCACACTGCCAACTTCCTCACTCTAGATAAAACACCTCACGGAAAACGTTCTCCTCAGGGTCATGGATACTCTCTTCATGTACCTAGAAGGGATAAATCACAGCTGACCTGGCTCGGAAGCTGAGCCTGCCTCCCTTACTGCGTCTGCAAGAAGTCTGGGACACGTCTTTCCCTAAACACTGCCCTTTCATGAAGGCTTAATTGTACAGATATGTATGTGTTTGTCAGCATCATATGCTTGCCCCCGGTTTATAATGACTGAATGCAATACTTGGGGCTAGAAGTGTTTGGGTTGCGGATTTCTCCCCCAGGCTTTTAGAATAACTGCATGTACAGAGTGAGGTAATGGGACCCCAAGTCTAAACCCAAAATCCCTTTGTTTCACATACACCACACCCACATATGGGTCTATGTACATATACATGTGGATCTGTGTGTGTGTGGTCTGAAGGTAACTGTATACCTCATTTTTAATAACCTTGAACATGAAACCAGTTTTTGAGTGTGGAATCTGCCTCCGTTGTATTATATTTGCTCAAAAAAGATTTTAGAACATTTTGGATTTCACATTCACAAAGCAGAGATGCTTGGCCTTTTACAAAGTAAAACCATATCCTTAAACACGCAAATGGACAGAAAATGGACAGACTTTAAAAAGAAGGGGGAAGCCAGGTGTGGTGGTGCATGCCAGCATTTAGGAAGCAGAGGCGGGAAAGTCAAAGCAAGCCTGGTCTTCATAGTTAGTTCCTGGCTTGGCTAGCTGGGGTTAGACTACATAGTAAGATCTTGTCTCATAAAGCCAGAGAGACGGAAAGAGAAACAAAAAGACCAAGAGGATGGGTACATTTAGGAATCACTGTTTACAAGAACCTCTCCCTAGCTCCCCACTGCCCACACACTTGTCCAATCTATCAGGCACTAACTCACCCACTGCCTGAGAGACCAAGACTGTTAACGGACCTTAGCATTCCAACAGCTCAGGCTGCAATAGTAAACTCCCAACAAACCTGATGAAAACAGCATCCATTCGACGGCTCGTGTCACAGACAGGTACTGTGAAAACCAGGCAGACCTCTCCTGTGGGCACAGCTGAACTGTCACAGCCTCCACGGCATTAGTTCACACGGCTTCCTGAGTTCACCAAATTTTTGTACATTTGTTTTTTTGTTTGTTTGTTTATTGGGAGTGCAGGCAGTGGGCACAACTGTGGAAGCCAGTGAACAATCTGAAATCATCCGTTCTCTCGTTCCACCCCATGAATTAGAGGAACTGAACTCAGAACGTCAGCCTTGGTAGCTAGTGCCCTTGCCCACCTTCACTGAAATTTTTTAAGCTACAACTTCAATTACTCAGCCAGACATGGTGACACGGGCCTTTTTTAATTCCAGTTCTGGGGAAACTGGGGCAGGAAAATCATGAGGTTAAAGCCATTGGAGATTAGGAAACTATCTCAAAGTCAAAAGCAAATACCAGGCATAGTGTTTTAATCCCAGGCAGAATTAAAAATGCTCTGGAGCCAGAGGTAGGCAGATCTCTGAGTTCGAGGCCAGCCTGGTCTACAGAGTGGGTTCCAAGACAGCCAAGGCTACACAGTGAGACCCTGTCTCAAAGGGGGGAAGGGATAAAAAACAAACAAATTAGTTCTTCAGACACGCTGACTACATGCAGTCAGTGATACCATATTGAACAGTGTGTTTCTCACACACACACACATACACACACACACACACACAAATACACATCTGACTATGTCTACCATGAAAGAAATCATCCTGCCTAGCTATGTCAGCTACTACGGTGACATAGGTCCATCAACCAAGTCCTAACATAGGGCACAGCAGTTGAAAGCAAAGTCAAACAACAAAGAGAACAAGAGAAAAATAACTGTTTTGACTTCGCCCAGCCCATTTCCTTTCTGACTACATACTGCATGAAAATTCTTATTTTTTTATAGCTTTGCTCTTCCACCTCACACCCACATACGATACAGCAATGAAACGTTTCAAAGCAAAAGTGCCAGAGAGCAAGGCATGCGCAAGGCTTCCTGAGGGTAACTCCTGTGAAGTAACATTGAGGTCAACTTTAAAATAGCAAAACTATACTCAACGGTGTTTTCCAAAACATCTTCAATCTAGTGTTCCTACACACACACCACACACCACATACACATAGCACATATACACACATACACACCCCACATACACACATATACCCACACACCGCCACATACACACACACCACATGCATACACCACACATACACACATCCCACATACATATACACATACCACACAGACACAGACACACATACCACATGCATACACCACACATACACACATCCCACATACATATACACATACCACACAGACACAGACATACCACATGCATACACCACACATACACACCCCACATACATAAACACATATACCCACACACCGCCACATACACACACACCACATGCATACACCACACAGACACACACCCCACATACATACATATACCCACACACCGCCACATACACACATACCACATGCATACACCACACAGACACAGACACACAGACACACACACCCTCCCCTCCCTCCCATCAGAGACTGCAGCAGCAAGCTGACCACGCCTCTGTGAGCAAACTGAAGTGCATCATGTCATAAATGTTTCAGCAAATCAACAATCATTCCCTAGACGCTCGTGATGTCCCACATTCTAAGAAACCAGAGTCCAGAGACCACAACAGACACATTAAAGACTGCAAGGGAAACAAACTGTTGTCCTTCCTCAGTTTCAGACCTGTTTCACATTAAATGTCCCCTCTTCTTGTACGTTCATGTCGTGTCTTAAGCCCTGGCTGACATATGACCATCAGGAAAATCAACATGGCAACCTCGAGTCTGCTGTCTTGCTAAGCTTGACTCCTCAAGAGAAATTACAATTGAACCCGTCCCTCAAATACTCATGGAAAACTGAAAATAACTAAGGTCACAGAAGTGGTCCCAAAAGAACAAGGCCAGCTCCCAACACTGGCCATAGGTGAACAGAAGGTCATTTTGAACTTCTTGTGTTTAATCTAATCACATTCCTTTAAGTTAATATTTTGTTTGTTCGTTTTGTAATTCAGCTCTGAGCCTGCAAGAAAAGACCTTTTTATTTTTTAATTAAATTTTTTTTTTCAGTTTCAGGTTAAAGTGCTTTGTACGCAGCAGTCATACGGCCCTAATTACATAAAAGAAGGTTCTAGAGTCGAACACTCACGTCAATTCACAAGTTAAAAGGCTACTGAAATCTCAATCTAACAGTCTAGTTAAAATAAAACTCCGGGGCAAATAAGAGCAGCCTAGCTGGAGCTTGGAAATTTCCTGGCACCATCTGCCAAGCAAGGGAGGACTCCCTCCCTCCCCACAGCCAGCCAAGTGCAGGTGGCCCATCTTCCCTGCACCGTGACCTCCTCATGGGGGCAGGGGACATCCAGCTACAGTGAAATATGAAGACACGTTGGAACCCTCCGAGAGGGGTCACTAAAATTCAAATTCTGAACTCTCCAGTGCACTCTGTCCAGATGTCCACCCCAGCAGGCTCCAGTGCCCAGAAGGATCCAGCCTCCTCATGAGGATCCACCAAGGCCCGTGGGTGGGCGGGCTGCCCGTGGGCGGGCGAGCTGCTCTGTACAGTCACTCATTTATCCGACAATGTCAGCAGCTCATAAGTGATCATTTGGGACTCTGGGTTCCCCAAAAGCAGGACACGGGTCTCAAGCTGCAGCTTTTACAGTCTCTGGGGACAATGGGGACAGCCAGGCTCCAACAGCAACATGTGCCCTTGAGGACCTCAGTGTTCCTGTCTGAGAGATGAAGGACTCGTGGGCAGTGGGACTCGAATGACTCGTGGAAGACTAGCAGCCCCTCAGCACATACAGAGGCCCAGGGAAGCCTGGAGGAGTGCCCAGGCAGAGGGACCGAGGGCTGTGATGGTCTCGGGGAAGGGAGCTGTTCTCTGTGGGTGGAGATGCCATGGGAGGGCTGTGGGCAGATGGTAAGAGGCCTCACGTGGGAGTGTAAATGAACTTCACCAGGAAGCCAAGTCTCCTGGGTAGCAGATTCCAGAGTCCCATCTGATTGTCCTGCCACAGTCCTGAAGACTGCGCCTGAAGACTGCCCCATCTTCAGTGATGACAAAGCAAATCCGCAAGTCCATAAAGTACATCCTAAAATACGCATCATGCGCTGAAGTCACAGGACGCTTCTGAGAGGAGCAAGCCTGCGCGACCAAACCTAAGACACAAAGATTCTCCTCGCCCGCCTTGGTGGTCCAGGCTCACTCATGAAATTCCACACTTGGTCCCAGCCTTGCCTACCCAACCCTCACACAACACCAACTGCAAGAGGATTCCCACAACTCAAAACAGCCCAAAGGCCCATCTCCGGCACCCACTCTTCTCTTCTTGCCCTAGCCCTCCATTTTCTTCTTATTACTGTTGCTTCCTTTATTCCTTTCTCCCGGGTGAAAGCAGAAGTTACAAAGATAAATTAGAGAAGGAAATGTACACCATCCAACCTCATCCATATTTAACCAACTTAGCAAGACTTATGCAGTGTTCAAAATGAAAGAAGGCCCACTGGTCTTATCTCGGGGTGCCACACCCCCCAGTTCCTTTTACAGAGAGGAAATTAAAACTTAGGGTCACACAAAACAGTTGGAAATCCAACCCAGACATCCCAGCTCCCAAACAGGGTGCTACTTGCTTTCTTAGGGATTGGGTTTTAAATGCCTTTGGGATGAAGCCACTTTAAGGCCAAATATAAGCAACCACTAAGGCCAGAAGGTCCTTACATAAGGACCCTAACTTACTGGGTCAGGTCCAGGCTCCAGGAGGTGCTCCGGTTCACTGGCCATATGACCCGTGTCAGTGTCCACACACTCCCTGTCTGCCTGCATCCTGTGAAATCCGCCTCACAGAGTGTTGTGAGAACAACTGGGGCCTCTTCACCAGCTTTACTTATTATCCAGTCTACCATGGCCCAAAAACATTAAACGGAAAATTCTAGAAATAAACAATTCCCAAGTTTTAAATAGTTTTTATTGGAGAACTGTTGTAACTGTTCTGATGATAATCTCACTGTGTCTGATTTACACAGTAAACCCCGTCACAGTTTTGTATGGATGTTTTTATGTATGTACATATGTCTGTATGTATGTGAGAAAGCATATACTCCAGGTATCCAATGTGGGTCTGAGAATGGATCCTTAACATCAACAGAGGGACCAAAACTCTGTGTGCAAACCACTTGTAACAGGCTCCAGCCCACGGGACATAGTCAAAACCTATTACAATCATGATTCCCAATATTACAGGATCTTGTCTACCTGGAACCCACTTTTTCCTCTCGTGAACCTCAAACTCCTTCTAATGGACTTGGTATACCACCTTTGCACATCCCCCAAGATGGGTTTTCAAAGATTTAAACGTAATTACAGAGGCAAACAAAACCACACCAAGCTGAATGTCACACAGCACTGTGCTCTCCAAAGGCCCTGCTGACCTAGGCAAACATTGTCAGGGCCACAAAGGGCCAGTGCTGACTGAGAGGTTGCATGCAGTAGGACCCCAGGTCAGATGAGCTTATAGGGGTAAAGATGCTCTCCTCTGCTGCAGCATGCCTAGAAGCCTCTGTGTTTACTTCCTTTACTTTTCATCTCTTAGTTTTTAACTAACCAACCCAGATACATGCAGACCCTTCGACTCAAAGACTTCCCAACTCCAGGGGCAGCCACAAACTCTGAGGTGGTATGGATAGTTAATGCCTACAAACTAATTTTTCTATGGCCAGTAAATCCAGAGAACATATGTTTTCATATTTAACACACATCATGTGTTAATTCCAGAGTATAAACTAAACATACAGACTTCTGCCTTGTACTAAGAAACTCAAAATTCTATTATCATTTCATTATTAATCAGCATAGACAGGAAAATAGTCAGGTTATATGATTTCATTTAGAAAGATAAGATCAAAATAGCTCCGATTTCAATATTCTATAAAAAAATAAATGTACTACAAATAGGTTGATTTATTCTTAGAGTAACTAGCTTTTGTTCTAAATCAATTTTCTTAATAACTCTGGCCGAAGATTTTGTGAAAATGACAAATCTTTCCGAGCTGTTTCCTTCGTGAAGTAACACAACAAGAGAAGCCTAGTTAAAATTATCACGAAATTTTGGACACTGGCCCAACAGAAATGTGCTCCCATGGTGAACGCCAAGGACAGGCTGGAAATGGCCACAGGTGTGCGAGAAGAGCAGGGACACGGCCTGGAAAAGCAAAGCTCAAGAAGACGGCGTGGCTCAGCTCAATGGAACGCCCACTACTGAAGAGACAAAGGGCAGGACAGGCGGTGGTGGTGCACCCCCTTTTGGTCCCCACTCTCAGGAGGCAGAGGCAGGAGGATCTCTGAGTTTGAGGACAGCCCGGACTGCAAGAACTCCAGAACAGTCAGGGATACGAGGAGAAACCTTGTCTCAAAAAACAAAAAAGGAAAGGAAGGAAGGAAGGACGGACAAGTGCTGACAGAGATGTGGGGAAAGGAAACCCCTCCCTGTACAGTGTTGTAGAAACGTACATTAGTACAGTCTCTTGCAGGACCTTAGAGGTTCCCCAAAAATTAAAAATAGAGCTAGCATATGATCCAGCGAGGCAGCTTCTGAGTGATATGTCAAGGAAAGAAATGGCACGAGGAAACACACCCGCAGCTCTGTTTACAGCAGGACTGTTCTCCACAGCCGAGGAACGGAGACCACCAACACAAGACTAGAGGAAGTACAGTACAGATAATCAGTGGAACCCTAGCGACTGTGAAAGAGGAAGCTCTGGTTCTGACCACAATAGGGATGGAACTGGAAATCACTATGTGAGTGAAATCAGTAGGAGCAGAAGCAGCCTATGACCTTACTCCTGTGGAATCTAAAAAGTTGATCTTGGAGAAACTGAACATAATGTGGTGGTTCCCAGAGGCTGGGGAAGGTAGCGAGGAAGGAAGATGGGCTGAGGGCTCTAAGTGACAGTTACACAGGAACGAGACGCTCTGATATGCACCTGCCTAGCATGGTGGCGGTAGACGGAACAGACTCTGTGCCTCAAAAAGCTAAAAAAGAGGAAAAGAGGGGACAAGGGGAAGGCATAAGGAGGGGGAGGGAAGAGGGTAGAGGAGGAGAGAAGAGGAGGGGCGGAGAAGGAGAGAGGAAGGGTGGACAGAAAGGGAAACAGGAAGAGAGGGGAGAGGTAATAGTTCTCTTTTACTAACTAGAGAGATGTTAAAATACTACCTTTAAGGTCTCTAAGCAAAAGACAAAGGAGGAGACTCTTTCCACAGAGTAAACAGCACCGAACCACCCCACGTGTAAACAATCTTGTACAGGGTCATTCCTCCCTTGGTGATGCAGATACCGCTAAGAATAGGCCACTCCACTGGAGAGAGGACCCCGTGTGTAGAGAGCAGCCTGAGTTTGGATCTCCGGCCACCACATAAAAACTGAGTGCTGCGGTGGGCACCTGGAACCCCAGAGCTGGAGCACACGTAGAGAGAGGGGCAACTCCCTAAAGCCACGGGCCAGAACGCTGGGCTGAAATGATGAGATCACGATTCAGTGAGAGACCCTTGAACCACAAGGTAGAGAGGGGTGGAGGAAGACACCCTGCATCAGCCTCTGACCGCAGCGTGCCTGTACACCCACGGGTACACCAACATACATGACTATGTACATGCATCCTATGCACACACAAAAACAAGATGGAGAGTGACGGAGGAAGACTCCCAGCACCAACTTCTGGCTTCCACATACGTACACGTACATAAACACATACACTACACAGAAACAATCATAGGACATTCATAGACGTACAAGCATTAACTGCAGCACAGCCTAACATGGCAAATACCTGGGCATGATACAATCCCATCAACAGAATAATAATTAGATCCTCGCTCCATCCTGGAACTGGAATTCCATTTGTCTAACAGGAAGAGCATGGCGGATCTACAGGTGCTGGCAAGGAAAGACAACGGGACTATAGTCTAAGCAAAAATATGGGATCAGCGCTTCCTGGGAGCAGCCATCAGGACTACATACCGATCTGCAGCTAGCTTTCCTTCTCCCGGAGAGGGCGGTGACAAAAATGTTTATAAAGGAGACTAAATCTAATCTCTACGAAGGGAAAGGCTAAATTTGGTTTTTAGACTTTGGGGGGGGGGAGGGAGTAAAGAGTATGTTCTATAACTTTTCCTTTTTATGACTAAAAATTAATTTGCTGACATTAGAGAAAAACTTCCAAGTTACTCTTTTCATCACCATGGAAACAGCTGTCAGCCATAAATTCTTTAAGGACACGGGTATCCACATCCAAGGAAAGAAAGCACCTGTGCATTTGGACTCTACACAAACCTGCTGCCAAAACGACCTGAAACCAAACGGCAAAGATAGGTCACACTGGGGTCTGTTCAGTGTGACAAACAGGTCTGCAGCCACAGGAACGGCCCCCAAAGCCCGGCTCTACAAAGAGCTTCTTCCTGTGTTTTTTCTAACAAACAATTGCTGGTTATTTTCCCTCCTCTAGAAGCATGAGACTTCCCAGGCCCTCCAATTTCCTACCAGAAAGCACCCTGGGAGCTCTTCAAAAACTCAAGTTCTTACTGCAGGAAATCACAGACAATCGGTGTCGCCTCTCCAGCTGCCCCTTTATGATCCATCCAGAAATTTAACAGTAACATCCAAAAACATCCTCTGAATCCTAGAGCCTCGGAAATGCACTCCCATGCTGGGCATGATGGCTCGCACCAGTAAGCCCAGCACTTGGGAGGTAGAAGCAGGACGAGTTCAAGGTTATCCTCAGCTACATAACCTTGGCTACCTAAGACCATGTCTTTAAAAAAAAAAAAAAAAAGAGGGCTCAGCGGGTAACAACGCTTGCTGCCAAGACTGGAGCCCTGAAACCACACGCTAGAAACAGAGAACCAACTCCTGCCAGCTGTCTTCTGACCTGCACACATCCCATAGTGCATACCCAAAATAATGTACATCTGATTGACAGGTACAGAAAGTACCCCAAAGACTGACAATTCCAGACACGGCTGAGATGAGAAGGAAAAGCACCCGAGAGGAACAGTCACGTTTTACAGTGACAGACACTGGTTTGCACGTTAAGTTCTTCAGAGTAGCAGATTCCCAAGTTTCTACAAGAGGCAGGTGTAAGTTAGGTCGTAATTTTACAGGGATTTAAAATCATTCAGGTTAAAATCCCTCACCACACAGACAAACCAGATGCTGATGTCACTGCCACAGCTCTGTGGGAACTTTTTTTTTTTGTGATATTGTTGGCATCTCAGAAAGGAGGAAAACAATGCCTCCCCTGGGAAGATGTCCCTGATTCCCCCAGCTGTGTTAATTGCTCACTTTCCTATACTCCCCTGGCACTCTGTGCTTCAGCTATTACTGTACCACACATATTATCCACACATTTCCACACTGGCGTCTTTATTCACACATCTGTCTCCCCACTCAAACTGTGTGCTCGTTAGGGACAAGGGGGAACATATTGATCCGTGTAGTCTCCTGATAGTCCTGCAATAAAAGGGTCTGCAGTTTCATTCTATTATTTAATTAAATGCCTATGGTCAATGGCTATGGACCACTGGGGGTACTGGGA
Organism: Microtus ochrogaster; assembly: GCF_000317375.1. NCBI lineage: Eukaryota > Metazoa > Chordata > Mammalia > Rodentia > Cricetidae > Microtus > Microtus ochrogaster. The sequence goes on along the minus strand of NC_022017.1, from coordinate 42,731,040 downwards.
ACAATTCCCCCCTCCCCCAGCAATGCTCTCAACACCCAAGGTTCCCGATGTCACAATGACAATGAGCAAGCAGGTGCACAGGTATGCACCCAACGAGGGAGCCCAGAACCGCCAGGCAAGGAAGAGGCAGAAGAGAGTGACTGCAAGGGAATGGAGGGGAGGCCCTTGCACAAAGGGAGGCCTAAGAGTATCCCCTTCCTCCTGGTGCCTCTCGCATGTTATGAATATCGCTGGTATTCTCTGCAACCATTCAATCTTTTCAAAAGACGTCACCTTTCAATCACTGCTTTCGTAAATGTATTTTAAATATCTGTTAGGCTCTGGACACTGTCTCGTGGGACGCCATCAGGACTGTGTCAGTCTCTCATTCATGGGGTCTGCAGCCTAGAGACAGACAGATGGATACGGCCTAGGGGATGCTGTGCCTATTAGAAAAGGAGTCCGTTATTTGTTGAGAACCAAAGACAGTAGTCATGCAGTCATCTCCAGGACTTCTCATTCCCTTCCACAAGGGAACGAGGAGGATCGCAGGGTAACCTGTGCTGGAGAGGACCCGACCAAGGGTGACGTCACTGGAGCAACCACGCCCACAGCAGGCCACCTCCCGAGGGACCAGTGGCTCCTTTCCTTTCTCATCTAGTCTTTACTGTGCTGCACTATCTGAGGAACCAGTTACAACTTCTCCTGCGCGCAACCCCACAGCGTTAAAAATAGACGAAAACTGTGAGTCAGCCAAGCTCTGATAACTCAAGCTGTATCTTCTGGAGAAGCCACCCAGAGGGAGAAGCCCACGTGCTGGATTCAGTTAGTGCTGGAAGGCAGCCTTCCATCTGCTCACCACGTGTGTTGGTGGCCATGTCAGCCACTTTCTGAAAGGCGTCCAAGAAGGCAGCTGCTGCTACTACTGTTGTCCTAAAATGCAAACAGATAACAAAAGCATGAGGAATGTCTCACACTGGCAAATTCATCACAGCTCTTGGGCTCAAACCTCTGCTACAGAGTGAACAGAACCTTCCAGAGAAAACAATCCAGCAGTAGATGGTGTTGTGTTGTTTTTTCCCCCCCTAGCCCTCAACCCTAGTAATGGCCTCGCTGTGTAAACTACCAAGAACATTTTTGCAAAGAAATAAAAGGGAGGTGTTTCTACTCCAGAGAAGAAGAAAGTATCCTTCAGAGTATAGACTGCACAGGTGACATCAGCTTTGGCACAGGAAAGTAATGTATGCACACACAAACTAGCAGGGAACCAAATCTTGAAGAGCAGAAAAGTTCAACAACTCACTGCCGAAAAAGGGGAACTGAGAACGCAGGTCAGGACATTTTAGAGATGACCAGTTCATAGCCGAGAGCCTGACGCCCAGCACTGACTCGACCACTGCAGCACAGGCTGCTAACAGGGTACAGCTTTCCTCCCAAATCCCAACTATCAGGAGACTCGGATACTGTTCTCTGGTTCCATTTGTTTTTGTTTTGTTCAGCCTCAGGATGCTCTCTCAACTACATCTTTCTGAAGTCCTCAAAAACAACCATGGAAAGAATTAAGACTCTTTCATGTCCTAAGAATTTCTGAATGCTTACCCATTCCCTTAAGCGCTACCCAGATGGCTGCACTGGGCAGCCTGCTGGTTCCTAGCACTCTGACCTACAACATCGTGAACTGAGGAAATGACCAGTATCCCAGAATGCTCTGTGACAAACAACAAGCCCCACCCCCCGTCATGCAAGGACTTAAAACCAACTCAAAGACTGATGGAGTCTCTCCAGTTTGTGTGTGTTACATGACTCTTCGTCTCCACTGAGCCTTCCTAAGAAGGCAAAGTCGGTAAAAGAAGAACAAGGACTAGAAAGTGAGTTCAGAGTGCAGAAAAGAAATGGTCTCTCTTCAATGTAGCAACAGTTTCTGAAAGGTTCTGGATACGGTCCCTAAGACCAGATTTCAAAATGGGGAGGCCTAGTAGATCAAGAATGGATCTGCTCAAACCAGGTGGGAGGCAGAGGCCAGCAGACTTCTGAGTTCAAGGCAAGCCTGGTCTACAGTGAATTACAGGACAACCAGGGATACGCGGAGAAACCCTGTCTCGGAAAAACCAAAAAAGGACTGTATCTGCTCAGTTCTAAAAGCAGCCATCCTCCACACACAATACACACATACTACACCCGCACACATACGCACACGTGCACACACACTCCAAAGCATATTTTTAAAGTGTTGACACCAAATGCAAATACTGAAAAAGTTATCTTGATCAAACATTCTGAGACTTATAAATAGCTCATTCTGACTTACGATTACTATCTGACAAGCCAGCCTGATTTATTCTCCTTCAACTCAATGCCAGTCACCCACATCTTATGAGCCGGCTGCAGACAAGCCTTGTTCATTGTAGTCACTGGAGTCCGCTGCAAATCAGGATGCCGGTCAATATTGAGGAATTAAGAGCTCTCTAATGACAGTCACACCGTGCTTCCTGACATCATCGCACGACATTCCGGCCCTGTCTGTGTGCACAGAGCAAATACGAAACCAGCAAAGCTAAAGGAGAGATTGAGCTTACACACCCCAGGACAGAAGCGTAGCTCCTGCAGCGGTAACTGCAGCCTTTCTCCAAGACACAAAATTTACTCTCATGAAGGTGCTAGCTGTTTGATAAGCTGATAAAAAAAAATGTCCCTGACCTCAGAAGACCTAAAGAGAGGGTGCGGAAGGCAAGTGGAGAGAAGTCTTCACTGAGCTTTACTTTCTGTGATCAAGACAAGCAGTGAACTCATACTTCAAGGTCTACCACCAAAGCCCATCTGACTGGCAGAGGGTGGACAAGAAAAACTAAGGGGAAATTTAAATTCTGTGGTTCAGGAGGAGACCCCTCCCCCAAAGAGGGAGACTAACCTGTGGGAAATAAATAAAGCGGTGGATGGGATAGGGCCAGGAGGCCAGGGTAGCTCCATGAGGACAGGCTGGTGAGGACCTCAGATGAAAACCCAGACATGACCCAGCAAGCCAGAAAACAGGGAAAGGGTCAAGGGCCAGACAACCGAAGAAGGCACAAACTCAAGAGTTCAGTGTTCACTTGAGGGTCACACACAAGGCAGCAAAGATCACCACAACTGAAGCTGGAGGAAGCCCATGCACTCCTGCCCAGTTCTAGCCAGAGGGGAGTCATGTGCCTCTTAGTCCCATGGCAGCAGCTCTGAGCAGTAGACTCTGGTATGCACTGGCAGAGACTCAGAAATGTCCCTCATCTGCCTACCACCCCTGTGGCTCTTTTTCCTAGAACACCCCTATCTATTGCTCTACCCTCTCTTCCATCCTCATCCATCTCAGACCAAGCCAGTCAATCCCCGAACTTCACAAGTGAGGATTACCCAGTCGGTTTCAAGCATCCCATGCTCCTTGGAGTACCCCGAGTACTGCTGCAAAGGGCGGAGCTGCAACAGGTAGGTGCTTTATCTATCACAGCAAATGAAAACAAACAGGCACACTAGGAAATGCGGGCTCTAGGTGAGACTCAGCAGCTGATAGTGTTCAAGAAACTTTTTGAGGCTTTGTTTTTTCAAGACCGGGTTTCTCTGTGTAGCCCCGGCTGCCCTGGAACCCACCCTGTAGCCCAGGCTAGCCTCAAACTCAAAGAGATCCTCCCGCCTCTGCTTCCCAAGTGCTGGGATCAAAAGGCATGCGCTGCTCCTGCCCAGCAAGGCACAACTTTCACGCCGTAAATGTCTTCTTCTCAAGGTCTAAGGGCTGCTCTTCCTGGCCTTTAGAAAAAATGTAGAACTCTGCAGCGAGCCACACTCCAAACTTGAAAACATCCCCGTCAGCTCCTAAGGATCCCTCTCACCCATCTGTAGTCGGTCTCCTCTGAAACCCCTAGCCCAACCGACCACCGCTAAGGCTAATCTCTATAGATGGTCTGTCCTAGATAATATCACGTGACCGGACTGAGTACCAGTCAACACTGAGACTTCAACTCTGCACCTGGAAGGAAAATACAGGTGGACGAGAAAGTACTTGGACTCTGGAGGCGGACAGCTCGTGTGTAAATCTCCATTCTGTCACTTACTGGTGGCATCTCTATGAACACACTCTTACCTGTGCCTTGACTTCACCAGTCAAAACTCGGCTGAGAGCTGTACCCTAGCCTTGTGGGGTTGAGACTTTTGACAAAGTCGCATATGCTTGGCACACAGTGGGCGCCACATAAAGAGTATCCACTATTACCCCATGTAATCAACTCTGAAATTTCCTGTGGCAGGAGGCAGAGCAGAAATGAGTCCCATTTCATACACGGGGCTGCAGGGGGCGGGGTGGAGGGTAATACGAACTGATACTGCTCTGAGCAGAGCCCGTTCCATGCCTCTCTGCCTGTGACACTTCTCAATTTAACCAGACGTGTGCTGACCCACCTTCCCCTGTCTTAAGGATGTCACCTTTCTCCTGTATAATACACGTGTCTACTTACCGCAGCTGGGACTGCAGCTTTCCAGCTTTGTTTATGAAATCTTCCCAAACTGGATAGCTCCCCTACGACAGAACAAAGCCAGCAATCAGTCACAGTGTGAGGATCCAAACAAGCATTTCCAACCACGCAAGGAACAATCTGCAGATGTGACCCTCCTTTGAAGAATACACGCGACACACACAGGCCATGGCTCAGGAGCCGTTTCAGATGTACCCTATCCCGAAAATCTTGTAAGTGACCACAGACACCAACAGGAACCAGGTTCGCTGACTCTGATGCCTACACCTTGGAGTCAATACATGTACATGGTAGGTCGAAATTCTAAAAATACAGAACATTCAAGGCTCTCTCCTGGGTCACCTGTGCATGCAACACGGCTCTGTCTGTTCTCACCTTTGTCCCAGGAGCAGGGAGGTGGGTGACTGAAACCCCTCCCTAGGACAGGTGGCTATCGGGAAGTAGTATCAGCCTATCAGACTCCCAAGGCTGGAAAATAACCTAAATATAGCTGATATTGAACTCCAACATCTATGTACACTATGGCAACAGGTGGCTCCCCGGCAAACCTCAGCCACCAGAGGACTCCTCCCGTTCCTGGGCTACCTAGAGCAAGCCGTCTGTCCTTCATGTTCACAGGGCCCTTAGAATCAACACTAATCATCTTTCCTCTTAATTGAGCTCTGAAGTCCAATCCCACTTCTCTAAGGGACCCCTCAGCACATCCCCACCATGTCCGGAAGTCAGCACGGGAGGTCTTCCGCTCCTCCTGAGGACAGGACTGAGACACAAAGGCAAATGAGCAGGTGCAGTTGCGGCCAGGGCAAACAGGAGTGCATCCTGCCACCTCCCGATATATATATATATCGAGATGAAGCAGCCATCCACCAAGAGGGTGATTTGCCTTTGCCCCAATTAAACCCAGTAAAGGAAGAACCATGGGTGGGTGTACTGCATATCACAGAATCATTCACCCAGGGTCACAGGCACAGAACAGAATACAAATGTTGGGCATCTTGACAAGGTAAAAATACTATTATGCCACCTCTTGGTTCTGTTGCTAAGAGGAGAAAGGAATAACTAAAATTAATTTTTTATTCATTTTTATTATTTATTTGTTTATGAGACAGGGTTTCTCTGTGTAACAGCTCTAACTGTCCTGCAACTCACTCTTGTAGATCAGGCTGGCTTTGAACTAACAGAGATCCGCCTGCCTCTGCCTCCCAAGTGCTGGGATTAAAGGTGTGCCACTATTGCCTGGCTTAGAACAGTGTTGTTAAGAAACACCTGGAAACCCTTTCTTCTGGTCAAGAACTATCAGAAGTCCAGCCGGTTGCTCGAATTACTTCTTCAGTCACTTCCTTCCAATATGTTAAAAGAAAATGTTTCATTTTGAAACCTATATGCATGAGAGTTAACACTTTGCTAAAAAAATTTACCCTTTTATATATTCCTCTAGCCATCAATTCTACCTGAAAATGTGCACACGGGTTACATGGAAAGCTGTCTTATGATTAAAATGGGCTGCTTCTGAGAGCTAAGATTTGCACCAATACATTGCTTTCTTCTTTGTACTCTCCTCCAGGCACGCTGTTTTGTTTTGTTTTTATAAGGGTCATGTATCATTTTAATGAAAACAATAAAGTCATTACATTAAAAAAAATTTAAGACCAAATTAGAGGTTCTGGCAACAATTACACCATGAATTTCCTACCAGGCCAAGTCCTGCAGTCTGTTTTGCATATGCTGCCAGCTCACCCCCAGCTGCTCTGCAACGGTGCATCTGGGTCCTGCTTGGTCTCATCGCAGCCATTTGCTCACATGGACCCTAAGCTGCACCAGGGCTCTTGGTAGAGGCCCTTCGGCGGCTACATCTGAGTCGGGCCAACCAAAGTCTAGACATGGTTCTTGACACAAGGTCCTTATCCTGGGGACGTCTTCAGCCCAACAACAGAACTGAAATATTAACAAGTGAGCTTGTCACGCTAGTGTACATTTATAATCCTAGCACTTGGGAGTTAAAGGCCAGCAGCCCTGGTTTGGTTACTTACCAAGTTCAAGGCTAGCCTGCACTATAAAAGATGATGTGAGGAAAATAAAAAAAATAAGGGCCAAGGGGACTGGAAAGACAGCAAGCAAACATGAGGGCCTGAGCTAGGTCCCCGGAACTCACATAAAAATTCAGGGTACAGTGGCGTATGCTTGGAACACCAGCACTGGAGGCAGAAACAGGCTGGCCCCAGGGCTTGTTGGACAGCCAGTCTGACCTAATGGGTGAGTGCCCAGCCAATGAGACACCTGGTCTCCAACAAGGCAGAGAACGTTCCCGAGGATGGTAACTTAGGACAGTTCTCAACCTGTGGGTTTGCATCCCTTTCCTAGGGGTTGCAAATCAGATGCTTGCATTACTATTCGTAACAGTAGCAAAACTGCAGCTATGAAGTAGCAACAAAATAAGTTTATGGTTTTGGGAGGTCACCACAAACTGAGGGGGCATAGCCTCAGGAAAGTTGAGACCCGCTGCCTAAGGATGTCCTCTGGCCCACCTATACGCACACACGCAAACACACACGCACACGCACTCACGCACGCCAGCCAGGGAGCCAGCAAGAGACGGAAGAGAGGAGAGAGAAGGAGAGAGGAAGGGTGGGAGGGAGAGAAGGAAGGGAGACTGACCGAGACCAATCTACCTTGAGGGTACTCCGACCAGCACTGCGATCCCATCGAGACACTACAAAGATCTATTTTGACTCCTCTTTGTTCACTATGTCTCTATCAAATCTATATAGAAATTACTCTTTTCAGAAACTAATGAGTCCAGGGTAACTCAGAGCCCTCTGGCTGGCCTCTAGAGACCTGTCCAGACATTTAGAAAAGTACCAGCCTGCTTCTAGCTGGACGTGCCTCTGCCATCTACAAAATGGAACACAATGTGAAAACAGCCCTTCTCCACCAAAGATTTATCATGTTGAATCAGGTGCGGTTTTATGCCTATAACCCCAGCACTTGGAAAGCAGTCAAGGAGTACTGGGAATTTAAAGCCAGCTTCAGTCACACTGTGACTTCGAGGTCACCATGAATGCTATCTACAAAAAAAAAAAGAAAAAGAAAAAAGAAAAAAAAATCTGAAGCCGACTAAGTGACAACACGGTGGGTTAGCCAGAGGCTAATCACCTAAGCTCCGTGTGCAGCCAGGCCTGGCCAGGCCCACAATTTACTAGGGGAAATTGCTGGACCCTTTAGGGCCCATTTCCCTATAATGACAATAATTAAAACAATTCAGTCACATCACTGCCTTTTGGCTAAGATCAGGAATAGGACAATTCCCCCACCCTTAGGAGCAGCACCACCCATTAACACTGAAAGACTGCAGGAGAAGAATAGGGAAGAGAAACCTGGGAACCGCCTAGGTTGAGCTGACAAGTTCTCCCATTTGCTGGTGACATCAGTCCGTCACAGGACCTCTGCATGGAGACACCATTAACTAACTCACAGGGTTGGTTTGGGGAATAGATGAGACAAGGACACACCCACACTCATGGGTTTCCTGCAGCACTACGCACAATGGCTAACACAAAGCATCAACCCATGTGTCCATCGGCTGACGGTGGGCTACGGACCACGTCTATCTGCACCTTGGAATACGGCTCATCCTGGCACTGCAGTAACCAGGATGAAGCTAAGAGTGTAATACTAAACAAAACAGCTGACACAGAAAAACAAACCCCAGTTGCTCTGACCACTAGGGAACCTAGAACACCTGATCCAGCGGTGGGAGGAACGAGGGTGCGGGTGGGGCTGGTCAAGGACATTTAATTATAATTAAACGGAGGGAAAAGAGCTAAAAGGCAGTTCAGGGATTGCTGGAGGTGCAGGGAGTGGATGCACTGGGGGAGAAACTGGGAATGGCAGCTAACAGGAAGTTTCTCTCGTGGGTGAAGAAAGGCCTCAAAAATATCACGGTAAGGTTATGTGACTCTGAGAACATACTACAAACGGGCACATTGTATGATACATGCATGATATCTCAGAAAAGCTGTACAAATGAATAAATCAGGCCAAGCCTCAAGGGGTTGAATGTGGTGATTGGCAGAAAGGCCATGTTCGAGGCGGCGGGTCTTGGCATCTGCAGGTTCTGAGAGATCCCCCACCCTTCAGGATGCTCACTGGGAGCCACGCTGCAAACAGGCTATGCTGGCTGGGATCCCTCATCCCTGGTCCCAGTTGTAGAATCAGCCAAGGTGGGAGGCAAAAGGTGACTCAAGAGACCTTGCTTGAGAAGAACAGATCAAGGCAACCAGGCCTACAGAGTCAGCAGACTGTCTGCAGATCCTAAACAATGAGGTACTTGACCCCAAACCACAGCAGCGTGCCTGAGAACCACAATAGCTCAAACCTGGTGTATGTGTGTGGGGAGGGGGATAGCCCAGTGGTACAGAGTACACCCAGTGTGTGTGAGGCCCTAGGTTCAACTCCCGGGGCTGCCAGGGGGGAAAAAAAAACTTTTTATCTGTCCCTACCTGGAGCCTCACTTCAATGGTTCCTAAAATAGAAGAAAGAAAGAAAGGAAAAGGAGGGTCCCCTTTCTTGTCAAGGGATACAGCACACAGTTTCCCACCCACGAACGCCCACCCAGCCATAAGAAGGCTGCCAAAAGCAGCACTCTCCTGTCTCCTGACTGAATGCTATTTGAGGATCTATCAGTGTCAAACCCACCTGTTTTAGGGAGTCTGCTATTTAATGGAGGAAGGAGGGGGGAGGGAGGGAAGACGGAAGACGGAAGAAGGAAGAAGGAAGAAGAAAGGAAAACTTCTAAGAACAGAAAACAAAACCCTCATTGTTGAAAAATGAAAAAATAAGATGTAAATGTTATTAAAACTTGAAAACAAGGTGACACCACTTGTATGTACCAGGGTTTTTGTTTGTTTTTTTTAATGTTTCTGTCATGGAAAAGTTTCTACCCAGTGGAAAGGAATCTTACTACAAAAAGCCAAAGGCTTGGTGGGTGTGGGCAGGACTAACTGTGGAAAGACTGAAGGGCAATTTTTAAAAGTCCCTGGGGTGTTAACTACTGAAGACTTGATAAAGGTGGTACTCAGGTTTCAGAAGACCCTGGATGCACTCAGAACCCTTGGGAGAGCAACACCAAACCAGGCCTGCACTTCCAAGTTTCCACCAGGAAGTGGGAGACGGTGATTCTGGTGTGTGTGTGTGTGTGTGTGTGTGTGTGTGTGTGTTTCTCGCTGGTGTCCTGGGTGCAGTGGAAAAGTCTGAAGGACACACGCCTACCCACACACTACGGGGTCATCAGACTACACCTGTAGGTTCCAGAACTTTACAGACACACCACAATCAAAGAAAGCAAGACTCCACCCAGCACGGAGTCTGCTTCATCCAGAGTCACAGGCAAAACCAGACCCTCTTCCCCAGGAGCCATCTGAGGCCTTGTGGAAGTGGAAGGGAGGTCTTAAAAGCCTTGAACACTGAACTCAGATGACACCAGAGCCGAGAAAGAGAAAAGCACCCTGCTTATCAAAAAGAAGATATTCATCAAAGTACACCAGACAGAAGAGAGGGTCTTTCCTGATCACATGACTTCATGCAGCCACCTAGTGGGGTTCCCATCATGCTCCAAACACCACCCAATGATTGTCTTCTCTTCAAAACTCAAGATGGAAGGTGGGGCTCAATAATTCTGCAAGCTTCATTCGCTGCCCAACACAGACGTTGCTTCTTCCAGAACATTCCGTGCCATATATCCTCCTCACCTACCCTCCCGGATTAGCTGCGCCCATTCCCTCGACTTCGTACATTACACGATTCATGTATGAGCTGCGAGCCACGGTCTCTTCCTTCAAAACCATGAGACAAGGTCAGAGGATAGGCTCGTGGAAGGAAATGTCACATTAGACAGAGGTTTCGCTGGTACAATGACAAGGAAGTGGAAGACAGGACTGGCAGGGGACAAAGCACCCAGGGGACACTGAGGTGGCACAATTTTGCTGAATAGGAGCAAAACTGGGCAGGGTGGACAAGGCAGCCGAGTCCAGCCTTCGAGGGCAAAGTCCAGAGCTGAACCACAAACAAAACAGCAGAGGGAGCCACGGTGGCCTTCATTCTGAGGACAGGTGACATCAATTCCAAGCTGGCCAGGTGATATGCAAACCCGCCTTGTGGATCGCATACCTGGCAGCAGCCTGGTCCCTTAGGAAGAGAAGAATAAAGTTCTTTTCTTTCTCTTGTAGGGACAGGGCTTCCTAAATCTCCTTCCCCTTCAAGAATTTGGTGGCCCCTAGCCAGTCTGTAAACCACCTTCTTCCTATGAAGAAGTCCTTATGGCGGAGTCCCCTTCCTTCCCCTCCCCAGCCTCCACTTGTCCCAAGCCAGGAGTCAAGCATTCACCCAATGCAAGAGCAGGATAAAGATGGCAGCCAACAGACACTCAGGTTTGGGGTGGCCTGCTTGATTTTGTTCTCTATTAGACAAATGATGGCATCCCACACTCAGTGTGGGACAAACTGTGGAACTCCTCAGCACGGCTGGTTACTCGTGCACCATAAATAATGTACCAACTGCTTCTCCCACACCGGCCCCTCCGTGACAGCCAAGGTCAAGGGACAGCTGAAGGAATTTGATAGCATTCCTTCATCACCACTCAAGGGACCCAGGAGGGCAGGGACCTTGGCTAGAAAACCCACAACATTGGAGGAACCAGGAGAACTAGGGAGGGTTGAACCTGGAAGAAAATAGGGGATTAGCTGGGACAGGCTAGAGGGAACTGGGTTCCGCTCAAAGACCTTGGTCCTGCCCAGAAGGGGTCAGACAGAGGCTGGCTGAGAAACCAGCACAGCTCAGACATACAAGGCAGGTAGGACCAGACTGGCCCTGTATCCCTTTGGAGGAGATCACTGGCGACAGTCGCTTCCAACATCAGCACTTTCTAAACAGTTGCTAGGCACCAGGCTCTATCTGTATCTGCATTTCTTAAGTATTAACTGGTGGACCTGACCCCGGAGATTTGGCAAAAATACAGACTTTGCTTTCCTTGCTCTGGCAGTGCGGTGGGGGGTGGGAGGCGCCTGGGCAGTGGCATGGATAACCTGAGCTCAGCACTGCGGACTGCCATGGAACACTTCCTGAGGAGTCCAGCCTATAGCACATTCACACGACATGTCGCAACAAAGCCTGTGACACTATGACTTTGCATAGGAGGAAACAGGCCCGGAATCCCAGAGAAAGGTAAGAACTACCTGACGTCAGATCTTTCTGACTAACGAACTGACCCTGATTCTGGGGAGTCAAATCAGCCTGAGGGACAGACGCAGTCTCAGGATCCAGTCCAGTGTGACAAAGTGACTCAGCCAGCCATTAGGTCCTGCTTTAGATATGTGTCCTGCAGGAGCCAAGGCAGAACTGAGGCAATGCTCCAGAAACACAACGACACCTCAGAGAACCGTGCAGTCACTCTGAAGGTGGTCAGGTCGGCCATGGGGGAAAAAAGCAGGCACGACACAAAGAAAATACCTTGTATAGAGAATAGCCCGAATCACACCGGAGCACGCAGGGGCTGTCGCTTGTATGAATGGGAGTGAGCTCTTTCTCGTCTTCGGGTTTTCTGTGGCACTGGGAAGCATCACTGTACTGTCCCCAGGTCGGCCCTCGCTCACAGCATCAGGCTCCCTTCCCAAGTGCTGAGCCTCCAGGGAGATAAAAAGCAAAGAAGCATGGAGAGGCCCTTCTGACCCAAGCCGAGCATCTCTGGATTCAGGAATGCATTCAGCTTCCAGAAGTGGGCGTGCATAATTAGGGTCAGGGCCCAGGAATGCCTGTCAGAGCTCTGTCCCCCAAACTAAACTTCCCCACCCTGGCGTACATGCAAGATACAGGTCTCCTAAGAGCCTCAGATGAAAGGCACTGGGTGAACCCATCCATCATAAATACCAGTCCCGGGCTTTTATTTTCTGATTGGGACTTGCTTAATCCACTAATTATCCCTGTCCATCAGGTGGATGACAGTCTGGGGATAATCAACGGTTGTTGCTTCCTTGCCCGCCCACCCTCACACACTTGCCCAAGTACACCAGCAATAAAGACGCCCGGGAAAAGGAAGGCACGCCCACAAAAGGTGGTCCCCATCCAGCTGCCCCCTCGCAGAAAGGCTGCTCCATCTCAAGCTCTTCTATTCTAATTAAAGCAAGGGCACTGAGCTTCCCTTTTACCCACACTGCCAGGGTGGATGCTCAGGATGTGTTCGGAGCATACGGCTACATCTCCACTTAATTAAAAAAAAAAACTAAACAAATACATCAATTATATCTTCAAACTTGCTTGGGTTTTTTAGGTCCTTTACCAGAAACCAAGCAAGTAAGCCATCTGTCTTTAGGTCTGTCTGTCTGTCCATCCAATGAGCTATCCAACAGGGCTGCCACTAGGGACTGCGCGTTATTTAAATTTAAATGACAAGGAAATAAAAGGTAGAGTGTCTACAGAGTAGACAGACCTAGAACTGCTTTCACCGCGGAAACATACGTTGGGCAGCCTTGGCCAGACTAGGGCATCTGAGCTGTGTGTGCTTTACCTCTGCCAACAGCGTCCACACAGCATCCGGGACCTCACTGTTTGTCTGTTTTCTTGTGGAGACAAGGTGTCACTGTGTAGCCCAAGCTGGCCTGGGACTTGTTTGCAAGACTAGGCTGGCAAACCCGTGAGGCTCCTTGACCTCCTGAGAGATAGGGATCACAATGGCCTGCACTGTGGGTCTTTTCTTTTCCACATTTTGTAGCGCATGCATTTCCACACTCCAGATTTCTCTGCAAACAAAACTCCTCTTCCACTCCTTTCCTGTTCTCCAAATTCACCTGTCTGTACACACACACACACACACACACACACACACACACAGCCCTAGATTTTCACTGCTCTGCTATTTTTTCAATGACTATTTAAGACACTACCTCCCACCAGAGGACAGGTAAGTGGCTGCCTGTGCACCTTTCACTGCCTGAGAAAGTTTTCAAAGGGGTCCCCACCTAGGACTCCAAAGGGACCACAAGCAACATTAGAACAACCCGGTATGTGTGGACAGTACTAAGCAGAGCACAAAAGGACTTCACAGCTACCTTACAGAGGTCTGTGTGAGTACTCAACGTGTCCTTTCCACGAGAAACAAGACACAGAAAGAGCAAATGACTTGAGCAAAGCCAGAGGGGCTGCCCTCACTCCCACTTTATGATACGAATTGCTGCTTAATTTGCCCAGTTCCTCCACAGTGAAACTGGTCCATCATTTCACCTGGCTGACTCTCCAATTCAGGAAACACGAGAACTCATTATTTAAGCACCTAACACAGGGCTCCAATGTTCTTACCTAGGGAACGTTTGTATACCGTTAAGCCTTGCCGGGCTAATGCCTGCCTCATGGAACCTTCCCTGTGCAGAGTCCAGAGCTGTTGCTCCATTCATTTGTTCCTGTCTTTGTTAATAGCCATGAGATGACAAGCAAAACACACACCTTTGTACCCCACAAGGTTCAAAGTCTTTCTAAGTTCACGACTTCACATCCGTCCATGCATGCTCTTCCCTGCATGCACCTACCAACTCCAAAATGACTTTGACCTTTGAGATCCTGCTTCTCTCGCTAGCTAGCATTTATGTTCACCCAACCCTCCCAGAGGCAGACACGGGTTCATGAACCTGCCCCAGGGCCTAGCCATGGCCAAACTGTGTATTGAATCGGCTTCCATTTTGGACAGACAGCATCTCATCCATCACCCCATTTCCATCACCCCAACCCTCCAGGAAAGATGCCCTGATGGACCACAAAAGGTGCTGTAATTCTCTTTACAATGCTTGTGCGTGCGTGGGTGCGTGTGTGGATGCATGCATGGGTGTGTGTGTGTTTCCACTGGCAATCAACCACGCAGGGGCAGAGGGCCTTGACGGACAAACACACTCAGGAGTCAGAGCATGACTAGAGTCAGCTGGCCCAGCTTTGGATCTGTTCAGAGTGACCTGAGAGGCCAAGTGACTTCATCACCTGGTGCCACTGCGTCTCCATCTGTAAAAGATACTAATGGCTAGTCCCTGCCCCAGAGGATGATTGCAAAGGTACATGAAACAGGGAGTGCTTGAGGGGGTGAGTAGCACAAGAGCTCGCTCTGCTTTAATGAGTCAGCATACAAAGGCACCCTTCCTGGACAGGACACTAAAGTGTCTGCCATGCACAGGCACTTCATGAGCGCACAGCCTTGAAGAGAAGCGCTCAATATGCTACAAAGCTCAGTCTTGGAAGAAGGCTGAAGCTGAAACCACTGCCCCGAAGCCTCAGAGGGCAGCGGTCTCCAACTTGGAAAAACTGAAAGGCGGCTGGTGGGAGTCCCCCAAATGGGGTAATGCCTCATCTGGCTCTCAAAGAGGAAACAGAATTTTGTTTTTCCCAGTAAGAAGGAAGAGAAAGCAGTAAGACGAGAAGCATTTCCCCAAAGTCATGGCTAGCATGACTCAATACGTCCACCTGGAATATATTCCAGATATATCCATGGTGGGATGAAACGAACACATACATAAAAAAGGGGGAGCCTCTTGTTTCATGAACTACAGAGGAAGCCTCTGGCAGCTCATGGTGGCCTGAGCACATACCCACACACACACTGACCCCTACTGCAATCCCGGCAAAACCTAGAGAGAACAGGCAAGGGTTTGCTGAGAGGGCAAATTCCTGAGCCCCACCCCAGATCAACAAAGAATTTAAGGGTGAGCCTAGGAATCTGCATGAGAAGACACTCTTGCTTTCTCAAAACCAGGCAGGCAGCAAGACTGGAGGACCACAGGAAGAGATGAGACGGCAAAGTCCTCCCCCTAAGCCCTTGGAAACTGGGAACTCAGCAAACTCTCGGCACGAATGTCCACATCCAACATCTTTCGAAATGATCCAGAAGATGAGCGCTCACACACAGGAATGTAAGCAGAGACGTGCTCTGCGAGACACTCAGGTTCCAGAAGCTTTGAGAAGTGCATTCCTTTAGGCCACAGATAAATCCTTCGAGGATAAAGCTGCAAGACTGTACTAACTGCAGTGTTGCTTCAGCTAGTGTGAAACTGGCCTAGCCCAAACACAGGTAGGAGGCTAGCCGCCCACCTGAGGGTCTCTGCACAAACTGAGCCATTCTTCCGCAGATCATCGCTGTTACTCAGTGTCCCCTTTCAAGAGACTCTCCCTCACCACCCTTGAAAACACACTATTCTGACGGTGCCATTGCATGGATTCCTTTTCGCACATAGGAGAACTGAGGCTAGAGAGGTGGTCCAATGGCTAAAAGCACTGTCACTGCCCTTACAGAAGATCAATTTTCAATTTCCAGCACCTGCACAGGGGCTCATAACTGTCTATAACCCCCCCATATGGGATCCAATGTCTTCTTCTGTCCTCCCAGGACACCAGGCATGCAAAACACCCATATACATAAAATAAATAACAATAAAAAATAAAAAGGTTTTGTTTTAAGAATTGATCGACACCACTTATCTGTCCCTTATCTGTCATCATTCCCTTAGGTTCCAAAGGCAGAAATCTGTGCCCATTTTGTTTGCTACTCTATAGCCCCCGCACTTCAGACTGGACCTGGAACACAGTAGGTCCTCAAACACATGTCCCCAGTGGAATTTACTATAGACATACAAAACAGAGTCACATGGCCGTCACGGAAACTGGCATAGCTTATATAACTTCACGCACAGGGAAGGGAAGACTGGATGAAAAGGAAATTTCACAGTACTTTAATTGTCTAGGCTTTTGTGAGCCTGAGTATGTAACCCACTTTGTAATTGGTGTTTATGGGTGACTTCATTTAATTGAAGTTTCTAGGTTTTCTTCCACTAATTTTATATAACTTATATAATCTTTCAGAAGTAATCCCTCATGAAATGTTCTCAAAACATTTCCCTTTTTTTTTTTAAGAAAAAAAAACCTGCCTCCTCTGACTTAATTAGGGTATCCCTAATTAGGGCCAGCACAACATCAAACGGCTAAATTCCCTAGGAACCAGGTTCCATGGGACCATAGGTCTCTTTCTGGTTGCAGAATGACCTCCGTCCTTCCCAGCAATGGCTCGGGCTCAGGGTTACTCCCGGCTAGGCTCCTCACTACCTGCTTCCTATCGGGGTGTCTGCTGCAATTATTCAGGCCCCATATCACATCCTGCTGTGACATTGGCTTTGAAGGTTCAGTAAACAGTCACTTCAAAACAAAGGAGGACCATTAAACCCAACTCAAAGACTTCCTTAATGGCACATGCTCAGCTGCAAGGAGCCTGGCTTCAAAATGCAATCGTGGTCTCCCTGGAAACTAATCCGCCACATTGCCAGCCCTAACAGCAAGGATCTCCCCACTCCTGGCTGGCACTCAAGTCTTCTGGAGCGGGTTCAAGCAGAGATGTGTCCTGAGGTGGCCATCACTCTCCACCTACATCTCTCTAGTGAGAAGGTAGAGGCACCAACAGATGGGTCAACTTCAACAGTTTCAGGCCAATACTGGGTGGGTCCTGTCTCTCCCTTGAGACCCCCTCGAAGTTTCTAGTGTGTGTAGGCTGATAAGCACGTATGCATGTGTGCACTCAGGCTCATGAACAAACAGGCCAGAGATGGATGCTGAGTGTCCAGGCTCTTTCTGCCTCCAATAGTTCTGGAGTTATAGGAGTGCACAGACACGCCCAGTGTCGTATGTAAAGTGTTAGGATTTGAACTCTGGTCCTCATGTTTGCACAGTCAGCAGTCGGACCTGATGAGCCATCTCCTCACCGCACCACCCGACCCCATAAAGGCTCTTGAAGCAGCCCAGGGGTAAATCTAGATTCTGTGTGTGATATATTCAGACTCCTGATGGCACAGTTGAAACCATCAAAGGGATGGATAAAATACACCCACCACAGAATATGAACGGAAAATTCTGAAATGTCACACTGTAAGGGACAACCCAGAGTGGCATGCAGAGCACAGTCCTGGAGCTGATGTCACACGGCCTGGGCCTAACTATGGGCTCCACTTTTCGCCTGCTACACAGATGGCTAAGCCTCTGAGCGCCTCTGCTCCCCCATCTATAAAACGGGAATGACAGCAGTGTCTACCCAACTGGGTTATTGGGAGATTAAGTCAGTTTTCAAGTGTCAAACACTCACTGCCTGGAAGTTCTGACCACAGAAACGTTTACTACACAAGTAAAGAGAAACTCAGTTGTCAGTTGGGTGTCACCCAGACCAAAGGCATTCTGGGAATGTCTTCCCACCCCAAGTGGAAATCAGAGGAACTCCTCAACACCCCCCACCAACTCTTGTGTTGACTTCTTGTGTGACTACAGTGAAGACTGATGTCTTACCTGCACCTCCTGTAAACAACTCCCAGACCAGGGCGGCCACACGTCCATCTCTCCCAGCCAGCCATGCCCAGCATGCCCCATGCACCTCATCAGATTGCAGGAGACACATACTGCTCTTGAAAGTTACTTGTATGTGGAAAGTGAACAAGCAAACATGACATGCAGCGTCAAAACCAAGAGTGATCTTTTACTTTTCCCAAACACGAGTGCTACTACTAACAGCAAGGAATGCGTGTGTGCGCGCATGCACACGTGTGCGCACATACATACAC
>NC_022017.1:42698551-42712291 GCF_000317375.1 Microtus ochrogaster | reverse complement strand
GTGAGCCACCATGTGGTTGCTGGGAATTGAACTCAGGACCTTTGGAAGAGCAGGCAATGCTCTTAACCACTGAGCCATCTCTCCAGCCCCTAAATTTAATTTTAAAAACTTAATTTAGCCGAGCGGTGGTGGCGCACGCCTTTAATCCCAGTACTCGGGAGGCAAAGGCAGGAGGATCTCTATGAGTTCAAGACCAGCCTGGTCTACAAGAGCTAGTTCCAGGACAGGCTCCAAAACCACAGAGAAATCCTGTCTCGACTTAATTTTAAAAAAAGGCCCAGGAAAAGTAAAATAATTTGCCCAGAATAATGAGGCCAAGAAATGGCAGAACCTGGCTTTAAAGTTCAAAGATTTTGATGATATAAATTTTAACTATTTGGTAGACTATAAAGGATGTCCTCATAGAACCCCTCTTAGGAGGAGTGGCCTGTGGTACCTGGAAGTGTGAGAATGATTTCAACAGGCAGAGATGGGGCAGGAAAGTGAGGAGCCATGGTGTGAGGCGCCCATGACACACAAGGGCCAATCAGCTGGAGCCAAGAGAGTGAGCCTAGACCTCAGGCCAGAGGGCAGCTTTGGGAAGACAGGCAGGGAGAAGCCCAATAGGACCAGGTAGGTCTTGGGAGGGGGCAGAAGCTCCATGTGTACTCAATACTGGACACAGGCAGAGCCAGAGGCCATGAGAGACAGGTGGTGTTCACTCAGAAAGCTGAGGGGACCACAAAAGATAGCCCAGCAACACAGATTCCCCCTCCCCTCCCCAGTATCTCTGAAAGACGTCTCTCCTCCCATCCCACCCTCCTCTTAGGAACAGTTGGTATGGTCTGCATGTGGAAAAACAGAACACAAACAGAGGGCTAGAATGAACTCAGGGCTACTTCACTTGGCAAGAAAGAAAACCCAAACACCCCGACCTTCTTCACTTCCAGGAGCTCCATCACAGGCTCTACCATGGCTCCTGAAAGGGTGAGACAGGGTTTGTCTGAAGCAGCAGAGATCTTAACTCCCTTCCCAATCTACAGGACATAATGCCTACCACCTGGGCCCAGTGCACCAGGCAAGAGGAGAGCCTTCCACAGGAAAACACCTCATTTTAGAATCTGCATGCGGAACCTCCAAAGCAGGCATCTTACCATATCCACTTTACAGAAAAGAAAACGGAGACTCCTAGAGACAGGGAAACTTGGCGGCAGGGTTTCCTTCAGCTCCCCATGTGCCCCATCTGCAGAATGTCATCTACAAGGGTCCTATCCTGACCAGCAAGAGGTAGAAGGCAGGCAGGAAGCCCTGCTGTATGTAAGGCAAGCCACTCACCAGGCATCCACCTCCATTTGAATAACTAAAAAGAATACATTTGTTACTGTTACTTTTAGGTGTGGGGGTTTGTTTTTGTTTTGGGAGACTGAGTCCAGTACCACTCAAGACAGACCACAAAGTAGTCGAGACCCATCCTGAACTTCTGGTCCTCCTCCTCTATTTCCCAAATACCAGGATTACAGTACTGGACCACCCCGCTTGGCTAAAGTACACAAAATTAAAAACTCAGTTCCTTGGCCACATTAACAACGCGTGTCCGGTAGCTAATGTATAATAATTTTCATACTGCAGCAGAGCATATTAGATAAGCATATTACAGGTCAGTAAAAGTCTGCCAAGAATTTGAGATATACTCTTGCTGACTTTTATTGGAATTATTCAGCATTTTGCTGTATTTTTAATTTTTTTGTTTTTGTTTTTCAAGACAGGGTTTATTTGTACAACAGCCCTAGCTGTCCTAGAACAAGCTCTGTAGACCAGGCTGTCCTCAAATTCACACAGATCTGCCTGCCTCCTGATTGCCGGGATTAAAGGCATACACCACCACTGCCCAGCTCCATTTTGACTATCTTGAGAACTAAATTAGGTGATATCAAGATTATTCACATCCTAGTGCAAGCATCTAAATGGGCTCTTCTTACAAGAATGCACTGTGAGGGGAAGCCCAACAGCTCAGTGATGCTCAAACCCGGTTACCTGGTGCCTCCAACACCCTAACAGCTAAGGTCCTGCCCCATGTCCTGACTCAGAGACTCAGGGAGCAGTGCTGGGGCACTGAGTCTCCCAGGGCACTCAGGGGGCCTTTACTGTAACCATGCCCATCACCCAAAGGGCACACATGCCCAGACCTCCTACTCTGGTCAGACCCACTCTCCGGCCCCTGCAGAGCCCTGTCATGTGGCAGGTTGGCAGGGTGAGAGTCACAGACAGTAGTATCTGCTCCAGGAGCTCTTAGCACTGAGCAGTCAGTGTTTCCACTCCTGGCTGTTCTTTGAGGCAAAGAAATCAAATAAAAAGACACACAGCTCAAAAGGTACTCGAGTGGTTTTTTTTTCCCCCACTTAAACAAGACAGGAAAAGAAAAGCCCCTTAAGGACTCTGACCAAGGCCACGTATACCAAGAATTAGAGCAGGAAGGTGGTTTTCTGGGGACCCCCATCTAAACATGTTTCCAAGGGCTCTCTACCAACATAACCCAAACTGGAGGGCTACCGGGACGTAATTAAACACAGAAAGCTCTTTTACAGGCGTGTTCCAGGGCTGGACACAAAATGAGTTTGAAGTAAGGAGTTCGCTCCGAGGAGTCATATGAACTTTGGGTGAACTTGACTAATCCATATGATTATAAGAGTGTAGTCCAGCCTCAGACACCTTGACTCCAGACCCAAGCCAGTGCGGAGATCCCAGGAGCTCTGAGACTGCACAAGGACAAGTGCCCAGGGAAGAGGCACCCAAGAGTCTGCCGCCCCCCACCCCAGGGCTACACCATTCTGCATGGGCCCCAGGAACGGGACCTAGCAACGTCTATCGGCATGACTAATGAGTAAGAAGAAAGAGGTCAGCCACTATCTCCTCATGATCCATAAACTAAACCCCAGAGGTAACAGCGGTGTGAGAGACACCCACCCCACAGCCTCCTGGTTCCAGTCCACTCCTGCAGTTCAGAGAAGGTCCTAGTTCTGTCTGTGATCCTCCTGTGGGTTCGGGCAAATGAAGCGCTATCTTCTAGAAATATATCCACGCCCCTCCCCATACCGTAAGTTCTTAAAGAGCTCCACTCTGGGCCCAAGAGGACAAGATCTGAATACCAATTCCATCTCACCGTGGGCTCCCCGAGCCCCGGTTTCCTCATCTGCAGAGTGTGTGCAGCGAGTATGAGGATGAACGTGAACTCATGCATACCTGGCGCCTAGTACACATCTGGCACATAGACGTCCTTCTCCAAGTCCCTTGCTGCCCACTATGCACCACATGCAATGAATAATGAGTACCTACTGTGTGTCAGGTGGCACGGCACAGCATCTCACGCAATCAAAAACCTCCTAACTGCACAACGGGGAAACACAGCCTTGTCTAAGGGGGCTGAGAGGCGGGAGACACAGCTTCAGGGTAGATTCTGTACTAGGGCTGGCTGGGGGCCGTGGGGCTTGTTTTGCTCTTGAGACAGACACTCAGATGAAAGCTGCAGCCTGCATCTAATTTAAGGGAGAGCCTCAGCAATCGAATACAATAGGCTTCCTGGACGCTCCGCCAATTAATTTACTGTTTGTCTCTCCATCTACTATTTAATAAGGCCATATCGGCCATACAATCTGCAAATCTGAATTAAACTGCTGAAGACAACAGCCAGTTCCAGTTAAGAGCCCCAAATATGTCCTCCTGGTGTTCTGAATGGATAAATCCAAAATCTGTCCTTTGGCTTCCGTTCGGTCTGACGAAAGGAGTTTCTTTATTTTCGCCGAGGTGTGTGGGTTTGGTGGGAAAGCGTCCTGAAGGCGATTTCAAAAAGTAATGGGGAACTCAAAATGATCTCATTTTTCCATTTCCCAGTGGGAACCTCGAAATGGCCTCATCACATAAGGAACCCTGCCAGCTCTCACCCATCCTTGCAAAGATGCAAACAGCTTAGATACAGACGATAAAGCATCTAATGGATCGATAGTTTCAACCTCTTCACCCTCCGAGCATTTTAGAAACCTCAAGTGAGCTGGCCAAACTGATGGGCATTATTTTTTTCCCCTTTTCCTTTATTTCTTTACCCCCAAGATAAAATAGAAGAGGTCAAAGGACAAGCAGGTCTGGGAAGACAGGGCCCGAGGAAGGCAGGCCATTCTTATACTGAGTGTTCACTGTTTACGCGGGATGCAGATGGAGCTAGAGAGGCTGACATGGTATGGCTGACACCGTAGAAGAGTTTGGTGGTCCAATTTGGCTGATGATAAAACACCACAGAAAAGAACACACGACTCTGGACAGGTGATTGCTGAACTAGAGCAGAGCTCAACTCAGCCTTCCTCCCATGTGAGCTGAGCTGGAAACAGCCTCCTCTACTGGGGCCTTTATGAATTATAGAATTCCAAGCAGAGAGGTTTCAGGAAATCAAGCAACAAGTTCTAAACAATTTTATCTAATAGAATATGTAAGGGTTTTCCCCACAGCAATGCTAAGGTAAGCCCCAAAATAATATATTTCCAAAATACGTCAAGAAGAGATTCACATCCCCAAACCCCTAAAGGGCTGCTCCCATAGAAGAGACGGAAGGAGGCACCCTCCCTAGACAGCTCCTGCCAATTTTATGACATCTTTACCTTCTTCTCCCACAGGCCCAAAATGAGGAAGCTGTAAAACCCTAGCCAAACACCACCATTTGCCAAGAGAAAGCCAACCTGGGGCCCATCTGTCCTTCCCAGGGCTCTGCTCATCTTGCCTTTGTGTGGCTGTCAGCCTCCACCCAGAGTGTCCCACTTCCCTCCCAGGACCTCGTCGCTTGACTGGGTGTTTTTTTGTTGTTTTTTTTTTCCATTATCTTACTACAGAAAAACTTTCATTCTGAAGCATTGTAAAAAAGTCCAAAAAGACAGATGCCCTTCCCCTGACCAAACTGCAACCCATCCTTCGTCACCGCAGCCATATTGTTATCAGCACGAGCAAGGGCAGGGCCTAGCAAAAGCCCTCTACCCAGGAGGCCTCAACCAGGACCTAAGAAGCAATCCCTCTTGCTTCAGGAATCCACAACAGCTAAAAGGGCAGCCCTGAAGTCACCACACAGCAGTAGACCCCATTGTCACCTCATGGTAAGTGAGGGGAAATAGTCCCCCACGTGCCTCTGAACCACAGAAGATTCCCATGGAATTCAAGATGTCCCTTGAGCATCTCTAATCTTAGACAGAGCCTCAGACAGGGGATCCTGGTGGCAGGCAGAGGTGGGGGCAGCCGGGAGAAACTGAACAAGGCCCCTATTCTGCTCGGCACAGGTGCCTGTAACAGGACACCCGGGTCTAAAGCGACACATGGAAGGGCGCATTCAGGTGCAGTTGGGTATTTTTCAGCCTAGCCATATTATATAAACCTGAACCCAGGGCAAAGTTCTCCCCACAACAGGGCCAACGAGGCTCCTAGCATCCTGGTGCTTGAGCAGCAAGGACAAGGAAATATTTGATTCTAGCATCCAACTAAAAAAAAAAAAGTTAGTTATTAAAAGAAGACCGCTATTTATTCCCAGAAGGTCGGATACTCTCAAATTTGGCTTGCAAAGTTTCTGGGACTTAGCAACTACCGGAACATGATCAAATTCTGTTCAATAATTCAAAACAAACAACACTAATCTGTTTACCTAACCAAGGGCCAATTCTGCGCAGAACTTGTGTAGAAAATATATATATATATAGTCTAGGACCTCCTTGGCAGTCAGCAGTCACCTCCAGACCACTGTCCCATAGATAAACCAACCACAGCCCCTCCAAGAAGCAACACAAAAAAAACTGAGTTCCCTTTCCTTTCCAGGCTAACTCCCACCAGGCAGCTCCAAGGGTGATTTACATGGATCCCAGGGAAGACGGCCCATAAGTGATTTCACACACCGCCATTCATTAGTGACCACCGCCATGGCAGGGTGGAAGGAAGGGGAAAAAACAGAGGTTTCCTCTCATCAAGGAATCAATAAGTTTTTGAGCAGCTGCTGCCTGCTTTCTTGGAGCTCAATCCCAGTGGAAGCAAAGTGAGGATTTCTTCTCCCCCCCCCACCCCTGAAAAGGATAAACACCCAGCCCCGACAGCCCAGGACTCAGCCCAATGGAGACTCTGCAGAAAGCAAAGAATTGGCCCAAGCTTTCCCATGTCTTGAGGGTCTTTACTTTTAGACGGGTGGCACCAGGCCAGTGGAATAAGAAATTATTCCACTTTCCGTTATCTTTTTATTTTCTCCCAAAGGAAATTGACGCCCTTCCTGTGTTGCTGTAAAATTATGAAGTCTCAAATGTTACTCAAAAAAAAAAAACCACGGTCTTAGCCTTTTGCTCACCCCAGTTCAATATTACCTTAAAAAAAAAAAAAAACTAAAAATGGTTCCAAGATGATAATCCAACTGTCTTCTCCCTCAAAGCAAACAAACAGGGAACAAAAATACAATAAACTGGTCATAAGTTCAAAGACAAGAAGGACAAGGTCATCAGAATGACAGCTGGCATTAAAAGCTGACTTTCTTGCTGACGCCACATGCCCACATATCATACGCGGCTTAGCCAATAGAGTCCAGTTTCATCTTGTTACTCTTGAAGTGTCATTGCTGACCAACCCATAAAGACGTCCTCTAAAGAAAACTCAATAAAAATATATAGCAGTTCCCTTACGCATAAACAATTTTAGGAAGAAATCAGACAACCTGCGTTGATTACTGACACCCCTCTACTTCCCCAAAGTCTACAACTGTTCAGGATCCAAAGCACAATGTAATCATCCACTGTACCTTGAGGTGAAAATATTGGGGGGGGGGGATGTTTACCCACGGGATAGTGAGCAAACCTATCAAAGACAGAGAGAAAGGAACTAGAGTCAACACCAAGGAAGCAGTACATAAGAGGTTTTCCAACAACTGGTCTTGGGGAAGCCACCTTAAGCACCTACAAATGTCTAGGCAGAGCCCACACCAGGCAGCCAGATGGCAGGTGGAAGGTGCAGAGTCATTAGAGAAGGAAGGGCTTGAGGTTCAAACCACCTCCTGAAAAGAACTGAACCCTGGCTCTGGATTTTAAAAAACAAAAAAAACAAACAAAAACAAAGCGAAAACTCCAGGTGTGATTACTCAGGGCCTGAAGTCAGTAATCAGTTTAGATCCCTGGATTCCTTGTTTCTATTCAGGGACTGGAAACATCATTATCTCCTCCAACAAAACACAGGCTGATTTACCAACCCATCTCAAAAACCTCTTCTGCACACCACAACATACAGTGTGTGCCTCAAACCGAATCTTGTTTGGACTGTATTAAGGTGGGTGAAATTTAAGTTAACAATAAATACCAGAGTTCAAGGAGTGGACATCAACCTTTGTTCTAAAGAACACTTGGATAATTCAATGTGGATCGAGGGCAAAGGAATGAAAGGGCTGTCTTTGAAGAGACTAATCCATCTAATTCCAAGCGACTGGATTAGAGGCATTCCTAAACGAGCAGGCTCTGGCTCCAGATTAGGCTACACGGATTTCTGACAAAAGGCACGAGCTTGGTAGGATTGCAAACCAGACTCTGAGCAGGACGAGGCACCTTGGCAAAGTTCACCCTAGGCGAGGTGGCAGTTGGTTCTAAAAGGAGGAGGCAGGCATGACAGCTGAGCATTCCTCCCCAAAGTCCATGTTGGAGGCCCAAGGGCTCTCCGAACCTTACAGTTCATCAGACAAAAGCTTGCCCAGGCGCCAGGCAGCGGCTGAAGAGGGGCTGTCCACACCCACTCGCCAACACTGCTTTCCAAACCTGCCCACTCTTTTGGAAGCCGAGCTTTTAATTAAACACCACCTCCCCGGATCTGTTGAGGCAGACTGGGCCTGGCCTCGAGCCAAAGAGAAGCTCCCTAAATACACTTGGGGAAAAAAAAAATTCCCCCTGTCGCCCCCAATTCCCACCTCCAGCCAGCTCCTTAAGCAGGTTCTATTTTATTAGTGTGAGTAACAGAAGTCCCGGTGTATGTAGCTCGGTGCACCAGAAAACCCACATTCGAGGATCAGGTTATCTCCAGTCCCACCCTTTGCAGGAAAAAGCCAGGGTGTTGTTCCCCGCCCCCAACACACACGCACGCACACACACGCACACACAATTCTTCCGAGAGAAGAGTGGGGTATGGGTGTGTGTTTGAGGGAGCTGGGGTATAGTTGTTTGGGAAACCTCAACCTTGTCTTCCCTCTGTGAGCCTCTCAGCTTCGAGGTCCCTCAAAAGACTACCCTGGGAACTTCAAGCACCGTGGCCCGGGGGAGGGTGCGGGGAGGCACGGCACACCTTCAGCAGCTCTAGAACAGACTAATTAATAACTAATTTGTTCAGATTCCCCTACTTCAGGTAGACCTAAAAGCCAAGCCTGTAACAAGCCTGCCACCCAATCTTCCAGGCCGGGAGAGTCCTTCCCGCAGCCAGGCAGAGCCCCCACTCCCGATCTACCACCGCGCCAAGCACCCCACCCCGAACCCAAGGAGTCAGGTGTCCGCCCGGGCGTCCAGCTTACACGGGTCGCAGACACTTAGTCCAGGGACAGACAATGGAAAACTTAGAACTAGGGCCCTAAGCCCCCAAAGGAACAAGATGGTGTCGCCCCCTGGGATAAGGAACGCAGGGGTTGGCAAGGGGCATCAGCCTCTCCCCACACACACAAACACACAACCCCTGGAAGTCGCCTGCCCGGTGACCCAGCACAGCCGGAGCAGCGCGGCGGGTGAGCAGGTGACACCCGGGCCGCCGGAGCTCCCGCAGGTGGCCAACAGCCACGGTGCAGGCGAGGGCCCGACGGGCGGAGGTGGAGGGGAAGCCCCGCAGGGAGGTCAGAGCAGCCGCGCCCCCGGCGTCCTACCTTCATGTCGCTGATGATGGTCTGGAAGAGGCCTCCAAGCGCGCTGCATTCCTTCTCGATCACAGCCTCCATTTTCCCGGCGCGGCGGGGACAGGACCAGCTCTCGGGGCCGCTGCACTGCGCACGGGGCCGGGCTCGCTCAGCCCGGGAGCGGTTTCACCCTGGGAGCGACCCGCCTCCGGCTCGCCGCCGGTTTTGCAGAGAGCACGCGGTGCACACGATCCACTGCGCTCTGCCCCCCAAGTCACAATCCGAAACGCCCAGCCGCTCTGGAGGGCGAGTCGCTTACGTGCAGCGCTCGGTTCCTGGCCTCAAAAATGCCCGGAGAGGACTGACAATCAAGCCACCACGGGTGCCCACGACGGAAACGGCAAAGCCCATCTTGGTGCAAAGAAATCCGCCCGCTGACCCGGGGCCAGCGCCATTTAAAAAAAGAAAGAAAGGTTGTTGGGTGGTTTTTAGGTTTTTTTTTTCCAAATGTAATTTTTCTGTGAAATTCAAAAATAAAGAGAGAACGAAATGGGTCAGCGGCAGACGAGGTCAGCTCGCGGCGCCCGGATCTGTTGCTCACAGACGCGGCCGCCGCCTCCTTTTCACTCGTGCGCGCCCGGCCCCGCGCTCGCTCTGGCGAAGCTCCCGGGGACGTTCGTGAGGCGCACGCGCGCTCGCGGCCGTGCGTCTAGCGCGGGAGCGCGGGGGAGGCGCGCGCTCGCGGCCTGTGCGTGCGCCGCCCGAGGGCGGGGCTGGGAGCGCGCGCCGGCGGGGAGCGGTGTGGGGCGCCTGCTGCTGGGAGGAGCTGGTGGGAGAGTAGGCGAGCCCGGTGTGCCTTCCCCGGACGATCCGAGCGCCTCGTGTTGGGGGTCTCAGCGTCCGCAAGGCTACTCTGCGCCCAGCCGCCCACAATGGCCGCTAGCGTGCGGTGAAGCCGGCCCCGCCCCTCGGAGGACCTGCAAGGTCGGCACAAGTCTAGAGCCCCGCACCTGGTGAGCGCCCGGCGGGGCGGGAAATCTGCTGCTGCTGTTGCTGCTGCAGCCTGAGGAGGAGAGGCCTCTTCGGTGATGTCAGGACTGCAACGCCGAGTCACGATTGCAGAGAGCCAGTAACGAGATTAAGGAGGGTTCGGGGAGAGTATCCTGCAGTGGGATGCTGAGTTCGATAAAGTTGCAGGAATGCTGGATTGATCTGCTGTAGCGGAGTAAATGCAAAGTGCACCAGGGGGTTCCTATCGCCTCCACATCTGTCTGTAGAGATCACTGGCTGCGTGTGACTTGAATGTTGATGGTGTTCAAGTCAATGTTGCCATAACTGCAGAAAGCACCTTGAGAGATTTAACATAAGACACCAAAGACTGAGGTGGACTTGGGGCCTGGCGATTGTGTCCCTAGGTCCACTTCAGGGGCGCACATTCTGCCGTCTCCAGTGTCTGATATAGGGGATCAACTTGTAAGCTAACTTAAAGCACCTACCTGAACTTTGACCCTTAAGCGTTTGTAGAACAGGAGTAAACGGAGCCCGTGTCGAGCTTGACCGAAAGAATCTTGAGTCAAATGCTGCGCTTCCATTGACTCGGTTTAGCACTCTATCTCAACAAAAAACACTCATGTTCTCGTTTTCTGTCAGGTCACTTTGCTCAACTCAGCTGCCCTACCCAATCTCCCTGATTCAGAAGGAGAGGCCTAACCTTCTGTAAAGTCACAGGAGTCTTAGGCAACCCTGCTGCGCCCGGTCCCCGCACCCCCCCCCCACACACACAAGGACATTCAGTTGCAAATGTCTCATCCTCACCTTACTGGTATTAGTGCTTGACACGTGGTTTGTTCTCCTGAATTATTATTTTGATGTTAATGTTACCGGTATTATAATGATCCAGAGGACTGGGATGCCCAACTACCTGGGTCCCGTGACCTTGAAAATGTTACCTAAGCCCTTGGGGCCTCAGTTTGAAGTGACTGGACGGACACTTACCTGATTAGCTGTTCTCAGCACTGTAGGAGCTAATAAATGAAAACACTTAGAGTAATAGCTGAAATATGGGAAGTGAACACTCAGGAAATCCTCAATAAAAGTAGAAGCCAGGCCAAGGCTCACATATAATCTGGCTCCAGAGCACCTATTGCAAGCCTGCAGTGTTGGCACAGTGTCCCAGTGACTGCAGAGGGCCTGCCCTATGCATTCTGCGTTCTAGGCAATATGTCTCACTCAAGGTCCATATTTCACTGATGGAAGAAGTCTGACCTAGTTTTCTGCTGAAACCCTGTCTTAACCCAAACAATACCCCTCAACTGCCACCCCACCTTGGTCCAACCTTAGCAGTGTTTGTGTGTGTGTGTGTGTGTGTGTGTGTGTGTCTGTGAACGGGTGCGTGTACAAGCGAATTTGGAGAACGGGAAGGACATGGTCAGCAGAGGGCCAACCTCAGGTATTCTTCAGGTTATATTCTTTTCTTGAGACATGCTGTCTCATAGGTCTCAAATTCTCCAAGTAAGCGAGGCTGGCCAGGCCAGTGAGCTCCAGAGATCTGCCTGTCTCTCCCTCCTCCGTGCTGGAATTCCAAAGGCATCAAATAATACTTTGCACTTTTCCTGTGTGTTCTTGGGATCTAACTCCAGTCCTACAGGGGAAGCGCCTTCCTGACAGCTGTCTCCCAGACACAACTCTGTTATCTTTCTCTCACTTTTTTTTTCCAGTGCTAGGAATTGAACCCAGGTCGTTGTAGGGTGTAACAGTTTGTAACGACCTGTAAGAGAAGGAACAAATCTGAGGAATTTCAACCCCTCTGGTCAAGAGTAAACAGGCTCAGAATGTGCACTCTCTGTTCTAACTCTTGACCTCTGGCCGATAGGCTATTTGATCTGTGGAGTCAGCCTGTTTCCTCAGAGTTCTCCAATCACTGGCTATTCCAAGGGCTGGCATGAGCATCTATACCTAATATTTAATACTGCTACACATGAGAGTTTGCATCCCAGCCTTGACCCTCAGAACTGGCCCTCTAGGAGGGTCTGCCCAGCTGGTCCTCAAACTGTACTGTATACTCAAAGCTACTGAGGGAATTTTAAGCCACCAGAGACAGAACTGTGATTTAATTGGTCTGAGCTATGATCTGACCCTTAGGACTTTTCAAAACCCCCAGGGTTATTCTTCCCCTGCCACAACCACCCTCCCACCACCCACTCCACCCCCACCCTGAGATAGGGTTTCCCTGTGCAGCTGGGCAGCTTTGGCTATCCTGGGTCTCACGCTACAGACCAGGCTGTCCTTGAACTCTGGAGTGTTGAGATTAAAGGCCTGTGCCAACATTGCCTAGCCCAGGGTATTTTAATAGGTGGTAAAGTTAAGAAACCTTATCTGGGGCCAGGGGAGGGGGACGACTTTAAAAGGAGGTACGGATACCCATGACTTCTTAGGAATTCAGGAACTAGGTTCTGAATTTTTTTTTTTTTTTTCGAGACAGGGTTTCTCTGTGGCTTTGGAGCCTGTCCTGGAACTAGCTCTTGTAGACCAGGCTGGCCTCTAACTCAGAGATCTGCCTGCTTCTGCCTCCCTAGTGTTGGGATTAAAAGCATGTGCCACCACTGCCCTACAGATTTTTTTTTTTAAACTCACCATGAACATTTCATTCTGTCCTCCTTATAATATACAAGAAGGGGTTGGATTTTGTCATTGTTTATTTCTCAAAAATAGGATAGCATTAAACACATTTTTTTTCTGAATCTTGCTACTAGCGTTCAATTTCTGCAGAAATCCTTCTAGGTCAACCCTTCACTGTGAAGGGTTTTTGTTTGAGAGGCAGGTGTGCAAGCTGGTTAAGAAGTAGCAGAAAGTAACACAGTCGGGTTAGATTTTGGCCCTGTCACCTCACAGCTCACTCCCTTGTGCTGGTTCTTGCACTAGCCAGCCGCCACCCCCTCATGTGTGTGGTGTGTATGTTGGGTGCCAGTCTGTGCAGATTCTTGTGAAGGCCTGCAGATAAACTCAGGTGTGGTACCTGAGGTGCCATCCATCTTCAGTTGTTTTATTGTTTTACATTGTTTTAAGAGTATGAGTGTCTACATACATGTCTGTGTGACAAAACTTTTCCAGGGAAGACGTAGTAGTACACACGTCTACTCACCCCAAATAAGGATCCCACAGTAAACCAAAGAACAGATACCACTAAAGCTCAGTTTGGTAAACCAATGAGTTTTATTGGGGTTACTTATAACAGTATGGGTGAGGGGTTATTTACAGCAGAAATGACTCAAAGACAGCTGTCTCACCAAAGTCCACTCCAGCACAGGTGACAACTCACAAAGCTGAAAAACTGGAGCACACTGCACAGCCTGCAGGCAGCTTAATGGGTTGGAGAGTCTTCTTGCATGCCTCTTTTGATCTGAGCCTCTTCCAGGCAGCTCTGCGGGTTTCTGCTTCTTCCTGGCAGCTGCTCCAGTCTGAGAGTTTTCTTTACAGCTTAGCTTTTTTGGCCTGAGACTGACTACTCTCTGCTTTCTCTGGCAGGAACTAGCGTAATGAATCTAGTCAGTTTCAGGGACTTCCTGAAGCTATTTTATTTATCTTCCTATTTTAAGGAGCCCCCCTGCAGGATGGAATGTTTCAATCTCTGAAACTGTTACACAGCAACAGAGTATGTGTGTGTGTGTTGGGTGCTGGTAACCAAACTTGGATCCTTAAGAGCTCTTAGCCACCAAGCCCTCTCTTCAGTCCCATGCCTTGTTTTTTGACTCATGCCTTTCACTTCCCTGGTACTCACCAAGTAGGCTTATCTAGCTGGCCAGTAAGCCCCAGGCATTCACCTGTATCTGCCTTCCTAGTACTGGGGTTACAAGCATGTGCCACATGAGATTTTCCTCGGGCTTGCAAAGCAAGCACTTTACCTA
>NC_022017.1:42689832-42698057 GCF_000317375.1 Microtus ochrogaster | reverse complement strand
GAATGGAATGCCTTAGACTAGGACTTGGCACAGTGGCTACTCACTAAAGATTAGCTTGTTGGGCTGGTAAAATGATTCAGTGGATAAGGTCACTTGCCAAGCCTGGGGACCTGAGCTTGATCCCAGGGTCCAACACAGTGGAGGGAGAGAACCAACTCCTAGACACGGTCATATCCATATACACTGAATAAATAAAAACAAAGATTACATTGTCACTGTGGCTCACATATAAGTTGGTTTAAGCTTACCCTGATGACCTATACACAGAGTTCTTTATGAGCCAACAGTCACTAAATCCCTTAGATGACAGGGGAGTTCCCAGTATATGAAAGGTTTGAGTTAGAAACAGACCCATGTTGAAAACGAAATTAGCAAAAACCTGTTCAAAATATCTCCCATAATGACTCACCCTAAGAGATGTTTGGCATGTATTTTGGGGATGGTGGCCTAGGAAATGCCCCAGTCTGACACATGAGTACAGCATGTGTCATTGAGGCGGGAAGCTAACCAAAGGGGCTGATAGATTCGTGGCAGGCTGAAATAACGTTGGAACATCCACAGGCCTGCAAGCCCATGCTTAGGCATTGGGTGGAAGCCTGCTTCTGGATTCAGCTCCCCAGAGCCAAACAGAGGCAGAAATATGAGCTCTTAATGTCATTTTACAGTGACTAAAACTTAGCACCCTGGTGTCCCGTTTTCCAACTCGTAAATCTCTTTTAGCTTTTTCAACTCGAAAACGGTCACCCCTTGCAAGTCAGTTTGCTTGTTCTCACCGCGGGAGCGAAGAGGGTGGGGCTGGCTCACAGGGAACTATGGGAAGAATCAGCCCTTTTCTGGGACTTGACAAAGAAAAGAGGCAGTGTCGGAAGGTCCTCAGTCACTAGGACGAGCATCTGCGCTGTGGTGGGGTGAGAAGAGTCCCCTTTGTACCCTCTTATGCTTCTTGAGCACCTATTTGTGTGCCAAGCCACATCTTCCCCCATGGGGGCATCAGCTTCGATTGCTTTCAGGTGTGACCAACCCTTTGACACTGCAATATGATACTGTTATATACAACGTTCATGAAAGAGAACCTTACACTCCAGTTATAAAAAAGACTCTACACACACACAAAGAAAAAAAAAAACCTTATAATGTTTAAGTACATTTCTGATGATGGGTCTTTTTTTTTTTTTTTTGAGACAGAGTTTCTCTGTAGCTTTGGAGCCTGTCCTGGAACTCCCTTTGTAGACCAGGCTGGCCTCCAACTCACAGAGATCCACCAGCCTCTGCCTCTGTGTTGGGATTAAAGGCGTGCGCCACCACCCAGCTACGTTTCTGATTTTGTGATAGGTCACATTCATAGCTATCCTTTGGTCTAGACGTACCCGAATATTCTCTTGATAACTACTGATCTAGCTGCTTGCCTAAGGATTGAGAATGGCATTCTCAATGAGCCTAGACTCCTGCTACAAAATAAGGAAGGGAGATTGACCTGACCCCTCCTCTCTGGCAGTCTTCCAGGGCGTGGCTCTTGTACGCTCCCTGCGAGCTCCTTGAGAAGTAATAACTGTGAGGGAGACAATGGAGCTTGCTAGAGGAGTGACCACAAGGCATGGCATACACATTCTTTTGGGAACATTATATTTACATACTGAGAAACATGCAATTATTTCAAATCTATCAGCGGTAACTCCGTTCATTTTAAAGTGGGAAATCAGGCAGGGCCGGAGGGCTCAGCAGGTAAACCTGCCATCATCCCTAGGGCCCATGTGATGGAAGGAGAGAACCAACCCCCACAAATTGTCCCCTGACCGCCACAAGTCGATGAAGGCACGTGTCCCCATGAGAGCTGGGGCCCAGGAAAGAGTCCATGGTCTGGGTGCTCACTCACCCAAGAACCAGAAAAGGAATCTTGCTCCCATGAGAGGTAGGGACATGCCATTGATCCAGAACCCCACAACCACACAGTTTTGAGGACAGGGGACCACACCAGTCGGCGGCTCCAAAGCAGGAAGCTGATGCAGACACCTGATGGTTTGACTGAGTTGAGACCCTAAGCATCGAATGAGAATCTGCAGCCAGAAGCCTCACTACAGCTGTGTTTGAGTTCTAAACTTGCCTCATCTTGCAGGGACCCAAAATAACCAAGATTTAAATGAATGTGAAAATGTGTTACCGGCCTAAAGTAAGTGTAGGCAAACTGAAAGGATCAGAGTCAGTACAAGACACCCTAAGACTAAGTTCTCAGCACTAAGATGTATTTGTTCCGGAGGGACAGAGGTCAGGGAATAAGAGACAAGACAGAAGAAAGAGGATGAGGGAGAAGGGGAAAGGAGCGAGGGAGAGGAGGAAGGGACGTTTCCCCTCAGGGACAAAGGAGGCAGATGTGGTGCTTAGGCAAATGGCTGCTTATAAAAGGAAAGGGGAAAACCCAATAGGACTAGTTGGTTAATTTTGATTGGGCATGCTAATTAGGGTAGCCAACGGGGTCCTTTTGATTGCAGGACTTCAGTACTTTGATTACTGGACCTTGGTGGTCAGCCTGGGAGGAGGAAGTGGCCAAATAAGAGAATAGACCTGGCGGCTTTAGGAAGGTAATTTTAGCAAGGTAGAAAATAGGGAGAAGGGTAAAAGGCAAAATCTGTCAGCAACGTGTTTGCCAGGCTCTAGCCTGCTAGAGCCCTTCACAAACCAGTAAAAGCAAATGAGAAACAGCTCTGGGGCTTGGGCTAAGCTCAGTGGGTAGAATGATTGCCTCGCAGTACAGGGTCCTTGGTTCAGTCCTCAAGAACCACTAGACTGGGCACAACGGGAAGGCAGAAAGATCGGAAGTTCAAGGTTGTCTTTAACTCTATTGAGGGATCAAGGCCAGCTGGAGATACTTGAGACTCTATCACCCAAAATAAGAGGAAAAAAACAAACAAAATGAAAAAATAACAACAACAAAAACCTACTTGAAAGGTGTGGTGATTTGAAAGAAAATGGCCCTCAAAGAGAGAGTGACACTAAGGGGAGGTGTGTTCTTGTTAGAGGAAGTGTGGCCTGTTGGAGGAAGTGTGTCACTGTGGGGGTGGGCTTTGAGGTCTCCTGTGTTCACGCTATACTCAGTGAAACAGACCACTTCCTGTTGCCATCAAGTCAAGATGTAAGACACTCTGTTACTTCTTCAGCACCACGTCTGCCTGCATACCACCATGTGGCACCATGATGATAATGAAATAAACCTCGGGAAATGTAAGCCGCCCCAAATAAATGTTTTCCTTTACAAGAGTTGCCGTGGTCATGGTGTCTCTTCCCAGCAATAGAAACCCTAACTAAGACAATAGGCATTCACATGTGTTCAAGTCCTCCTAGGAGTCCTTCAGACAAGCCCCCTGAAATGAGTTCACAATTCAAAATTATTAAACACGGAAGCCAAAAGTAAGTCTATGGGACCTGGAAATAGTGCAACAATTTGAAAGGGGGTTTAAAATGGTTCACCTGGGCTGGTGAGATGGCCCATTAGGTATAGACACTTGCCAGCCAGCCTGGCAACCTGAGTCCAATTCCCAGGGCCCACACAGGAGAGAACCAATTCAAAAAAGTGACCAATACATGCAATGAAATGTCCACTACCCACCCCCTACACTTAAGTAAATAGATAAGTTAAATTAAAATGCTAGATGATTCAGCTATCAAGGAAGCAAAAGTTTAAGGTACTATGAAAAAAAGGCATGCATTATGTCTTAGTTCAGGTGTCTGTTGTTTGATTGACAGGCCACAGGAAGTGGACTAAGACACTGGGTGTAACTTGAGCATATATGAGACCTCAAAGCCCATCTCCATAGTGACACACTTCCTCCAACAAGACCACACCTACTCCAACAAAGCCACACTTCCTAATAGTGCCACTCCCCTTGGGGCCATTTTCTTTCAAACCAGCACACATTATGAAAAAAAAAAAAAAATCGACCAGCAAGTTTAGAAATGGAGAATGCAGACATTGAGCTTAGCATTTATACTGAATCCTACAGACTGATAAGACACAAAGATAAGATACGAAAAAGAAAATTTTGGGCTAGAAAGAAGATATTCAGAAGTAAACAGAAAATTGGAGGGAAAGAAAATAGGAGACAAGAAAAACATCATAGGAGTGAATATTCTAATAAAATTTGACTGAAGCCAAGAGGTGGTGGCATATGCCTTTAATCCCAGCTTTTGGGAGGCAGAGGCAGGCGGATCTCTCTAAATTCGAGGCTAGCCTGGTCTACAGGGTGAGTTCCAGGATAAGCTCCATGCCTGCTGGGAAACCCTGTCTCAGAAAATAAAGCGAGACTGAGAATTCTGCAGAGTTGATGAAGTACATGACTGTTCAGTTTCTGGGAGTACAGCAGATTCTAAACAAGGAAACCAAACGAATATGTTTCCTCATACTGAAAGTTAGAAATTGCACTACATGCTCAAAGTAGGACCAGAAGGAACGCTTACGATGGCAAGATGAAAAGTGTGTGCTACCGGGGCTCAGCAGTCTTGCTCTTGGCATGAGGTTACGGCAAAAAATGTCCCCTGAGACTCAGTGGAGTACCTTGTTGTCAGGACTTGGCGTAACTGACACCAGGACAAGCTGGTGCGATGGCTCTTTGAAAGCGATCTGGCTGAGACACTATGTGGCTGCACCCTTCCTTCCAATGCATCTCTTGGGCTGTCTATTTGAAGTTGGTGTCAGTATGCTACTAACAGGAAACAGATGGCTGACTCAAACAGGGTCACGGAGGAAGCTTAAGGAAGAGACTACTTAACAGAATATGAGCAGGTTTAAGGAAGTCAAGGGACCACGCTGTCCCAGGGGCCATCTGGGATAATAAGCCACCACATGCTGGACCTGAGAAGCAAGGCGGCAGGAAGCATGGAACCCCAAGGGGCAGCTATCTAGGGGCAGTTCTTCATAGCACCACACCACTGACCCCGAAGTCCTACAGCAGCCAATCCTATGGTATTTGTTTTCCCCCACCTCTCCTTCTCAAATGCACTCCAGTTTGGACAATAAATGGCTTAACCACTTGGGCATCTGATGTTGTGGTCCTTATGGAAGAACTTCCTAAGAAGTGAAGTTATGCAAAGAAAATGGAATGTAAGCTGGGGGCTGGGAAAGCAACACAACACACTGAATAGCTCCTGTTTTGTGGTAAATTGTATTTTTCTTTTATGTAAGCTTCATAATTCACATCCTATAAAGTCCACCCCTTTAAAGCCCACAATTCAATTCCTTTTTCGTGGGTACAGCATTGAATAGCCACACCGTAACCAATTTTAGACTATTTCCATCACTTTTCCTCCTGATCCTCTGCCTACTAGTAATCACACCCCAGCCAACCTCCCAGCCCCTAGACCTAGGCAACCATGAGTCTTCTTTCTGTCTCTCTAATTTCCCATTCAGATGCTGTATCGGTGAATCGTACACCGTGTGGCTGCTTCTGCTTAGCGTTATGTTTCCAGAGTTCGTTCATGCTATAGTCAAGGTATATATAAGTGAAGTATAGTATATAAAATATACTTTATTCCTATTTATATGTTTGTATGTTTGCCTGCTTGTCTGTTTGTGTACAACATGCACGCAAGTGCCCACAAAGGCCAGAGGACGTTGGCACCCCTAGAATGGAAGCTGTTGATGATGTGTGTCCTGGGAGTCCAACCTTGGGTCCTCTGCAAGAGGAGCAAGTGCTCAGAATCGCAGAGTCATCAATCCGGGCCCTCACACATAGTTTTTGTGTAGATGTACTTTGCGTGTGAGTGTGTGTGTGTGTGTGTGTGTGTGCGTGTGGCATATATGTG
Organism: Microtus ochrogaster; assembly: GCF_000317375.1. Lineage (NCBI taxonomy): Eukaryota > Metazoa > Chordata > Mammalia > Rodentia > Cricetidae > Microtus > Microtus ochrogaster. The sequence continues at coordinate 42,692,264 of NC_022017.1, read as the reverse complement.
CATGTGATTATGTGTACACATGCATGCATGTACATATGGACGCCGCGGTTTGATGTTGGGTGACATTCTTATTGACTTTCCACCTTATGTTTTTAACAGTTTCTTCTTTGAACCCAGTGCTCACAAATTGGCTAGACTGGCTGACCAGCAAGCGCTAGGAACCCAGCAGTCTCTGCCTACCCCAGAGCTAAGATTACACAGACAGAGTCACCTACACTTTTCTGTGAGTGCTGGGATGTGAACTCGGATCCTGCATGGTAAGGTGCGTGGCAGGCACTTTTCCAGCTGAACCATCTCCTCAGGACTTGGATGTGTAGTTTCCGTTCTCTTGGATGTGTGTCTGCAGTGGTGTGGTTGAGTCATACGGAAAATCTATATGGAACTTTTTGGAGAATGGCCAGGCTATTTTTTAGTAATTTTTTTTTATTGCACATAATTCACAAGGCTTTGGCACCATGAAATTACTATGGGAGCCATTGTCAAACAGCTTGTGGCAGTTGACACTACCAACCTTATCGAAAGATCTTTCTGCTCTGTTAGCCACAGCTAGTCACTGGAGGTACAGTAAACCTCTCTATTCTGTTGCCTTCCACCCATATCAAATTGTTAATTGATTCAACAACCTGGCATTTTTGTTGTGGTGGTTGGTAGTAGGGAAAGAACCTGAGAGGCCTCTTACATGCCAGGTTAGCCACTGAACTAGCTATATCCCAAGCCTTCCTTTGGAATTTTATTTTGTTTATCCATAGAGTCTCAGTAAGTTGACCAGTTTGGCCTTGAACTCACACTGTCACTGAAGCAGGCCTTAGCTTCCCTCATAGCTTGGACTAGAGAGAGATGACATAAGGCCCAGTAAACATCATCATTAAAAAAAAATTGGTTTAATTCATTTTAGAATGTGCCACTGAAAGGTATTTCTAGCTTAAAGATTTCCAGATGAATAGAATTCTGTGGTAGTCATTTATGCTCTGACTGTTCATCATTCAGAAGTCTGGCTGTAGTCGTTCAGCTCTGACTGTTTATCAGTCTCTTAGAAGTTTGACTGTAGTCATTCATGCTCTGGGTGTTGGTCACTCAGAAGTCTGACTGTAGTTGCTTATATGCTGACAACCCATCAGTCTCTGGCTGCAAACTTCACCTACTTCACACGTTTAAGTTAACGGAGTGGCTGGCGGTCTTTGTCCCGACACCCTAAACCCTAGCACTTTCAAGAGGTTTTTACCAAGGCTATGGGCAGGCTTTTTTCCCTTAGCTCTTTAGCTTTTCTTTGAAACTAACAATAGAAATAAAGGCACGTGAGACCAGTGTTAATGGCAGCCACATGCTGCAGTGGAATGAGTATGAGCTTAGGAGTCAAACGGATTTGAGTTCAAATTCTGGTGAGTACGTGTTTCACCCCAGGCCCTGAGAAAATGACTTGCCCCACCCATGACATCACTGGGAAGTAAGACACTGCTTGGTTACTCCGGGGAAGGCATCTCTTATCTAGGGTGGTGCAGTTGTTTGGGACAGCGGGGTAAATTTAGGACTTTGGGCAAGGGGAGATTTTGTTAATTGTTTCAAAGCAACCCCACCCTGTTTGCTTTTAATAATGGGCTTGTTTGCTTTTAATAAGAAGAACCAGATCTGCGCTCCTAATTTGGCCCTGGCGTGGGGGTGGGGGAGCAAATTAACGCTTATGAGCTGAATAATCTTTGTACCATCCCGTGGCCATGGGCAACAAATGCAAACAGGTGTGGGTGGGACCCATTTCATCCGCAGAGGGTAATGATGTCTGCCTGCCATCCTACCCAGCAGCTTCAGAGGCAGTGGCAACCATGGCTCAGCTAAAGGGAACACTAGGCCCTGGCTCCCTGGCTCCAAAGCAGGAGGGAACGCTGGTAACCAGTTATCCCCTGGGTGAAGTAGTGAGCCACCCACTGAAGTGACAAGGGAGTCAGGGACAGGGTCCACCCCTTCCAGGTGATGCTACAAGTAGCTTCTGTTCTTTGCTGGCTTCCAGAAGGTTTTCAGGTTCTCTGCACTGTCTATGTAAGATACGCAGATGTACACATCTGTCTATCTCAGTCAGTGCGGCGAACTCCTCGACCAGCGAGAAAGAACGACCACCACACGAGGATTCTTCTCAGATCACGCTTTACTGGAGTGTACTTGGTTGAGAGAGAACATGAAGCGAAGGGGCCCGAGAGCACTAAGGCAGCTGCTTATATCGGGAATTGGCACATGGGTCGCCCTGTGATTGGCTGCCATCATCAGCTGACACCAGACTACTTTGGGATAGGCCTGGGGACCATTATCCACCGTACATGCGGGAAGCGGGGGACACGCAGCTTTCAAAGGCATAAGCCAAATATGGAGTTGTTTATAACCAACAAGACAGGATGTGGCGCCATCTTGTAATGGCGATCTTGTCCGGCTCCCTGCAAGTCAGT
>NC_022017.1:42678318-42689597 GCF_000317375.1 Microtus ochrogaster | reverse complement strand
TCTCTCTGTGTGTCTCTCTGTGCCTCTGTCTGTCTCTATCGCTCTGTGTCCGTGTCTCTATCTCTCTCTGTCGCTCTCTGTCTCTCTGTGTCTATGTATGTATGTATTTATTAACTGAGTTCCAGAGCAGCTGGGAATGGAAGTTAGAGTAGGCATAGGTTGCCTGCTCCAGGCAGCAAGCTTCGTCTTCTCAGACGACACCCAGCGTAGCAGCATCTGTTCCAGCCCCGCCCTTGATGGCTGTGCAAACACAAAGAGCATAGAATACCCCCCAACACAGGACAAATCACAATGACCTTGATCCAGTCATCTTTTCCAACTTCATTTCCTACTGGACACTTCCTCTCTGAGCCCCAAACTTGTTCCATGTATTTTACCCCTAAAGCTAATTTAGCCTAGCCCTCTTGAAGGGGGAAGAGGTCTCCTCTAATCTCATCCCACATATAGACAGATGGGTATTTTAGGATAAACTCATACCTGATTTGAGAATTAAATTGTATTTCTACAAGTATGCTCCTAATCTGAATTATTCTGAAAGGGAGCCTATTTCTCCGCATGGCAACGGCTTTATTGGCCTCACTGGCCAGAGCTGAATACTTGAAGTTCACTCTCTATCTGGAGTTGAAATCTTCCTTCCTTTGCTAAAGTGAATTTTATGACAGACCTACACTATGCAACCCTGGGCTAAAAATGTATATACATATAAAACAACAACAACAACAACCAGCCAGTCGGCCCATATTTCCCTTGTCATTACGGCCCAGTTAATTACAGCATGATTACTGTTTCCATAGCACTTACATCGTAAGCCGCCCATACATGCTTTAAGTCTACAGAAACATGTGTGTAGGTTATGTGCAAACAGTGGGCTCTTTTATACAGCAGGCTTGAACAACCTTCGATTTAGGCATTTGTGGAATCCACATCCAGACAGCAAGGTAGGACGACTTTTTGGTTGCTGGGTTTGTATGGCCAGTGTCATAGAAGCTATCCTTAAAATAAGTTGAACACTCAATTATAAAAAAAAATTAAAATTTTGAAAGAGCAGCTCTATCAGGGGACCCATTCATGAAAATGGAAAGATCTTTTATCAAGTAATTTCCCCCAGGGCCTTTTAAAAAGCCATCTCCCTGTTTTGATTCAATTTGTGGGAGGCCCATGTAGCCGCGTGACTAACCCACCTCCCCGGGTAAGGGAAGGGAGCAGTGATGGGTAGCTGGATAACCATTTGGCACTCTCATCTCCTGACTTGCTACTAATTCATTTTACCATTAATCGCACTCTGCCCTGAGGCCGTTTGATCTGTGTGTGTGTGTGTGTGTGTGTGTGTGTGTGTGTGTGTGTGTGTGTGTGTGACACGGGGTGTCCACGGCAACCTCTCCAGGAGATGGTTTTCAATGAGCATGCAATCCAAAAGGGACATTGTTCTTATGACAGAGGTGATTAATTAAATAACTCACTTGAAAACCGTGTGCCTCTTTATAGTCTTGGTAGCTGATCCAGGAAGACTCCCCTACTGTAGCCCGTCTGAGAACAATGCCAGCAGGGGGTTAAATTAAAGTCCTAAAAATGGCAATAACGGGTCTGTACTCCTGATAACACCCTCATTTGCATAATGCTGGGCCATTTCTGAAGGAAAATTTTCACAGAGGCTGTCGCAGGTCCCATGGTGACCTGTGAGGTTGGCTGGGAAAGAGCTGTCTCGGATTGATGTTCCAGAAGGAGAACAGCTGCCCTCCCAACAGCAGGGAGCCAGAGACAGAAGTAGTATCCCAACTCACGTCTTTTCAACTTCTAGTTTCAAATCTCTTCCCCCTCTTTTCCTCCCCACTCTGTTCTCTTTCTCTCCCTCTTTTCTGTAGCCTTGGCTAGTTTCAGACTTACTCTGTAGCCTAAGAGGATGAGCTTGAACTTGGTATCGCCCTGTCTCTCCCTTCCAAGTGCTAGAACTACACCCCTGCACATCACATCCCAGACTGGAGCCCATGGTTTCATACATATTAGGCAAGCACTCTGCCCACTGAGTGACAGCTCCAATCCCAAATCTCTTCCTTAACAGTACCCATGCCAGCTCCCCAGAACACTACACCAAAGCCACTTTCATGACTTTTTCATTTTACTCAGAACAGAAGCATACACCCACTGAGGACTCTTTCCCATTTGGCAAAATATGTGAAATTAAGGTCAAATGAATTCAACACGGACCGCGACTACAAAAGACGCCTAAGTCCCCAGATAGAGAATTCCAGTAATGAAGACTTCATGGCTTATCATCCACGCTTTTCAAGGAAGCAGCTCTAAGGGCCACTCTCTGCTGGAAGTGACCCAGTAAACTTACTGCCTTGCCAAGCTAGACAAGGATGGAATCATTTGTGGCGTGGGGTCTGTCACTGCCTTCTATATGTGGAGTGAATAGAAACAGACTCTTCAGGAAAAGTAATGTGTCGTCACCAAAGCCCTGCGAAACATTCTTCCCTCTACGAGGCTTTAGGAAGACAGCCACTTAATCCAATTATTTATGGATTTATTTATGGTGGGGCCTTCTGGCAGTAGTTGGGGTTCAATGTATTGTAGACGTAAAGGGGAGCCATGATTCGAGAAATTGTGGCTTTCTTGGAAGAGGAGCGATCTGAGCAAGGACATCCTGTCTTTGCATGTGATGTCCTGTGTCGCCTTGGGACCTGCAACTCTGCAGCATCTTCAGTGGTAAGAAAGACTTGCCAGACACAGCGAACTGACCCTGGAGCTCCAGAACTGTGCACTGAATGAACCGTTATTCTTCATAAATTACCCAGCCTGGAATATTCGTTCACCCATGTCAACAAAAATGGCTTAAGATCCCTTCTATATCCAATATAAAAATAATGATGGCCAGATCACATGTAAAGTGGATTTTTCACCCTCCCCTGCAGCAACCTGCCTGGGGACATCATGCCATTATCTACAATTGTCATTTTGGGAGATTCAGTCTGCTGTCATTCAGACCTTCGGGGAGCCCGATGGCTTCCGTCATTACAACCCCGGAAATGAAACAATAGCATTTGTAATAACAGCCCCATGTGGCCAGGGCTTAATAACTGATGGCCTCGAGGCTGGAGAGATGTCACTCAGTTGTTAAGAGCACTAGTTGCTCATGCAGAGGACCCGGGTTCAATTCCCAGCACCCACAAGGCACTTAACAACTGTCTGTAATTACAAGATCTGACACCCTTGCACAAACATTCCAGAAAAAATACCATGCACATTAAAAAAATATGGGCCTCTCTAGCCACGATGACCCTCTCCTTGGCCTTCATTTAAGACTCTGCCAGAGGACAAGTATTGGCAGCTGACTCTCTTGGTCTGGCAAAGGAACAAAAATAAAGTGGTTTTGCTTTTTTCTCATTTGGATGGTCTTTATTTCTATGGTACAAATCAGAGAAACTCTATAGCTCATTTGTACACTGACTACTCTTTTCAATATTGGTAGCTACTATTGTGATGGGCAAGGCACAGTCATTTGGAGCACACAGGGACAGGTTGGAAGGTGGCTCAGACTGTAAAGATCTCAAGCATGAGGACTTGAGTTTGATATTCGGAACCCATTTGAAAGCTGGATATGTTAGCACACAGTTGTAACGTAAGTACTGAGGAGGCAGAGAGAGACCGGAGCATCCCTGGGTCTCACTGACCAGCTAGCCTGGCCTACTTGTTGATTCCCAGGTCAGTGAGAGACTTCGTCTCAAAACAGTGAGAGCAGGGCTGGGGAGAGAGCTCAGTCAGCAGTAAAGTGCCTTCTGGGCAAACACGAGGACCTAAGTTCCTATCTCCAGAGAGCTAAGTATGATGGCATGTACCTAGCACCAGAGTACTGGGCGGGGTGGTAGAGACAGGTGGGTCCCCGAAGCTCATTGGCCAGTCAGCCTAGTCAAATCTATGAACTTCAGGTTCAGGAGATCCTGTCACAAAAGCCAAACTGAGAAAAGACTGGAAGTCTGTTGCTGGCCTCCATACATATATGCACACAAATGCACATAAACCCTCCTGCACACATGCACATACCTAAAAGTATACACACACACACACACGTAGACAGTATATGAGCAATAACATCTGAGGTTGTCCTCTGGCTCCCACTCCCACGAGTACACACATGCATGCACACATATCTGGGCACACACATGCATCTGCAGTCACATGAATGCGTGCGCGCGCGCACACACACACACACACATTAAAGAATGCACAATACCCATTATGTGGGACTTTTGGTTCTCTTGCCGTGTGTGCAATAATAACCCCACCTCCTTCACAAAGTGCACCAATAAGCAATGGTATAAGGAAACGTAGAATTCAAAAGCTAGCTGCAAAGCAGTGTGCTTATTACTACCGTTAGGTTTCAGACATAGTAGTAAGTATTGGGGTGGCAGAGAAAGTAAGCTCTGGGGACCATCTGCTGAGATTTGAACTCTGTCCCACCGCTTGCTGTTGATTTGGATCTTGAGCAAGTTTGGTTCTACAGCTCACCGAGCCTCCGTTTCCTCTGCTGTCAAAAGGAATCTAAGAACCTACTCATGACTGCTGTGTTGATTACATTGATAATACGATAAAGAATGCAAACGGCTTAAATGATGCTAACACTAGGGAAGCCACCGTTATCGTAAATACATAGAGCAACCTGGGAGACCTCACAAAAGCCACCTTCTCTGTGACACATACCTACCTTAATTCAATTATTCATAGAAGTTTATGTTTGTGTTATATCAGATAAACAAAAATTTAAGTGGGGAAAGAGCCCCTCCCATGTTCAAAGCACAGCGAACACTGCTAGTCTTAAATTGCAAAGGGCAGTCTGCATGATAGGAATTCTGTCAATCAGGCTAAGGTATTTGTAGAAAAGGGGCTATCTGGTTGGAATCGAGCTAGAAATGTCAGAGAATGATGGATCAAAAGCAGCTATTCAAGGGAACTGGACACGGGCTCCATTTTGTCTAGAACATTCCCTTTCTTATCTCTACGGCCCCTCCAGTCCCCGCAGCCTGTGTCCTCGGGAGTTCTGAGAAGCAGACCTCACAGGAGATAAGAGGCTGTCACACTGGCTTCCACTCCCTCATTCCATTCCCACTGCCTTGCATTTCTCTGCGAGGCTGTGTTCCTCAAGTGAGCCTTGCCAGGGAGAGAGATGATATTTGGACAGTTGTTCCCTGCTTCCCCTCCCCTCCTGCTGACACAGAGAAGCAGCCGGGAATTCCTAAATGGCATGCTAAATATTTCTTTTAATCCTATGTCTTTAGGCTTGCTCAACTATACACATGAGAACTTACTGTTTTCAGTAAGATGCTAAGCCCTGCATAAAAGCTCCTACAGATAGACGGTTGGGACATTAGAAACACTATGGACCCGATTGTTGGGCACTCAAATGATGAGTCCAGTTGCTGTAAGAGTCTCAGGTCCTGCTCTCAAAGGACATCCAGATTTGAGGTGGGAACATCTAGAAAAGGTAATGGTGGGACACTGAGGAACACAGACACTCATCAAATCCTGACCGTTTGAAATCGGACTGTCGTGATGAACTTAGCGGTCTTTGTTGAACAGCTCCCTTTTTCCTTCACTTTTAGTTTGTAAGCAACGAGGCACGGAGAGTGTTGTTCAGAAGCAGGCCAGCCTCTCAGGGAAATCTATTATCCATAGATATGAACCAAAGCAAGACCCTGGGATTCATTCAGGTATTGGGATAGTAGATTTTATATAGAGAGGTGAAGGGTTATGTTGATACTGAGTAACGGTTTTCCTCCAGAGTCTGGGCTGACCTCACCTGATCCTTTGAAGGCTTGACTAGGACAAAAACGAATGGTTTGTTGGGTGAGAAACAAAGTGACCATGTCCATGATGTCGATTCTCCTGGGTCTCTAGCCAACCACCCACCCACCAGGTTTAGACATGGGAGCCTCTAGCTTCTAGAATTTCGTGCGCCAATTCCTTTCAGGAAATAATTCCCATTGGTTTCATTTCCCTGGATAATTTCAATATAGGTAATTTTTCTGTCTGCCCTCTTTACCCATCATGTCTCCATCTGGGATTCGGAGAAACCTTGCCAAATAAGCATTCCAACCCCCTAACTTGCTAAATATAGTTCCAACATTGATTCAACGGTAGAGGAAGCCAACCATCCGATAGTTTGGTACATTATTCTGCTTCCACTCTGGGGCCTACGAGGTGAGCCAAGTCAATAATAATTATGAAGGCTATGTGGAAACATCGGGGTATTTTAAGTTTTAATGACGGGGAGGGGGCTGTCTATGTAAACACAGCTCTAACTGGGTGCGACGTGGGTGCTAGAGGTGACTATACACAGATGAGACAGAAGTGCTTATGTGTTTATGTGACAGTGGCAAACTGAATGCCTACTGTGTGCCAAGCACAGGTGTGATCACTATGAAGACACAATTGGTTTTTTTGTTTGTTTGTTTTTTTCCGAGACAGGGTTTCTCTGTGGTTTTGGAGCCTGTCCTGGACCTAGCTCTTGTAGACCAGGCTGGTCTCGAACTCACAGAGATCCGCCTGCCTCTGCCTCCCGAGTGCTGGGATTAAAGGCATGCGCCACCACCGCCCGGCATGAAGACACAATTGTGAGATTAGTTTTGGTTTGGTTTTTGTTTCATTTTGCTTTTTCAAGACAGGGTTTCCCTGTGTAACAGTTTTGATTGTCCTGGAACTCACTCTATAGACCAGGCTGGCCTCGAACTCACAGAGATCTACTTGCCTCTGCCTCCCAAGTACTGGGATTAAAGATGTAAACTGCCACTGTCTGGTCTTAGCTTTTTTTTTTTTTTAAAGCCCTGCTGGCTACCCACCAGGATAACTATAACCAAACAGGCAATAATAAATATTGCCAAGGATGTAAAAGCCTGAATGCTCATGTGTTGGAGGTAGGAACAAAAACGTCACAGACTTTGGGACACAGCTTGGCAGTTTCTCAAAGGGCTGAGCACAGAATGACTACGTGATATACGGAAGTGCTCTGGGCTCATTGTGGTATTAGCTAGTGCATCCCCATTGATGTGAGCTATGCATCAAATCATTCAGAAGAATTCACAAAATCAATGATCACTGATGGTTATTCCAAGAGACAACATATGAAGACCCAGTGTTTCATCTATGCCCCCCAAAGAACTGGACACATAGAAAATCGTACATAAATGTTTATTTTAAATCAGGGTTATTTGTAATAGCCAAAAAGTTCATATATTGACAAATGAATGAACAATTAGTTGTCTACAATGGAATATAATTCAGTCATTAAAAGGACTAAGTATTAGTCCATGCTACTACCTAGATCAACCTTGAAAAGATTCTCCTACAGGAGCCATACACAAAATGCCAGGTAGGTTATCATTCCCTTTATACAAACTGCCCAGAAAAAGCAAATCTATAGACAGAAAGTAACTTTGTGATTGCTGGGCTCAGGAGAGTAGGGGGAGGGTAAGAGGTGAGGGGGGAGGGATGGCCTCTAATGGGCACTGTTCTTAGGGAAGTACGAAAATACTAAGTTTGATGGAGATGGTTGCAGGATGCCGTGACTACAACCTCCTGAATTGTCCCGTGTAGAAGGGCGAATTTCATGGTGGTAAATTACATGGCAATAAAGTGGTTATTAAACATTACCTAATGCTGTTGTCATGTTGCTTTTGTAAATAAAATGTGTGATTAATGTTTTCTTTTATAAGAGGTCCGCCCTTTTGTTGAGGGGTCATGTCTGGTTCCTTAAAGGCAGCACTATGCCTTCAGTTTACTTTAAGAAGAGTCTGAGGAGATTATTGGTGCAAACAAGAGACACAGAAAAAGAAAGGGGACCCCAGCCACCTCACCTGAGCCAGACTGTAAGAGCACGGTGAACCTTGCCTTACTTCAGCCAGTCAACCCTGACCAGGCCCATGAGAAAGTAAACAATTGGAACTGAAGAATTGATATATGAGTTAGATTTTTGACCACAGTACAGCTGAAGCAGTAACTTAAAAGGAAAAAGACTGGAGGTTGGAGAGATGGTTCAGCAGTTAAGAGCCCTGGCTGCTCTTCCAGAGGACCTAGGTTCAATTCCCAGCATCCACATAGTGGCTCATAACTGCCTGTAAATCTAGTTCCAGGAGATCCAATGCCTTCACACCAATGCACACGAAATAAAAATAAATTTAAAAAGAAGAGGAAAAAAGATTGACTTTGGCATAGAGATCTAAGTCTATTTCCTGTAGGACTGTGGTAAGGTAAACACATCGTGGTAGAAGGGCCTGTCCAAGGAGAATTGATCATCTCATGGTGTAGCAAGGGAGGAGCCAGGAACTGAGCACAGCCCTCAGAGTACCATACACCGCTGGTGTGCTACCTCCAGTGAGGTTGTTCTGGGGGTATCCACCAGAGAAGACAAATCAGACACAGGTTTAAGTCAATAGAAAGTCTTTATTAGCTGGCGGGTGATTACAATGGGTGTTTGGGATCCCAGTGTAGCTCCAAATCTTTCTCAGGGTGAGCTTTTAAACACAAAAACCATATCCTGAGTTGACATACTTCAATTAGCAAGAACAGCTAACCAAAAGTGGAGCTACAGAAGTCAAAAAGAAAGATCAGTACATTTAGAGGCTTTCTTAGAACTATGGACTTTGATAAATTAGTTCATTTTGGAGGTGGTGCTGTCTACCTGCTGAGTTTTATAGCCTGAATGGTACCTCCATCATGGAGTCAGTTGTGCTAAGGTCTGGGACCTGTCACAAGTTCTGCCTCCAGCTTTCTGTTGCCTCTCAACAATGCCATCAGATTGTGACCCTATCAATGGCATAACCCATCAATGTCAGAGTCCTCATGATCAAAACACTCCCCCAAAGTCCCATCTCTGAACATGACATTGGGAACTTAACATGGGAGCCTTTTTGAGGGACCACTTTATACCCAACCCATAACAGTTAGTAAATGCCCACAGTAAGCTGGGCATGAGTTTAAGCAAGAATAACCCCAAGAGTGGCTATTTTTTTGAATATCCAGTCTTCATATGAAGCCTGAAATGGGTCTTTATTATTCAGTTCCTCTTGACCAGTTAAGAGACACCAAGTCATTTGCTGGAGGTGAGGAAGCTGTGAAGGCAGAGGGAGGTGTAGCACCTGTGTGTCCCCCTGGAAACCTTGGTGGCCTGTTGCTCTAACAGCCCTGCTCTGCTTGGCTGAGTAAAGGGTGTTGATGTGTTTGAGTGGCACCTTGCTTCATGTTTGGGTTTGTGCCCCTAGTGGCACTGTTTCAATTAGATTCCAATGGGTATGCAGAAAGAGGCTAGATCAGAACCTAGGAGCCTGGGTCTGAGTCTGGATCTTGACGACGGCTGCACCTCTGGCCTTCATAGTGTTTCCGTTAGCAGCTCTGTCCTTCCCTTCCCAGTTCCCTGGGCTCTTGTCATTACTAGCTCAAGGCTGGCCTCCACCAAGAACAAAGCCCCCATCGTGATAACCAAAACTCAGCAGCTGACCTCTGTCATGGGGTGTCCCTGTAGTTCTTGTGTGCCTCGGTCTCACCCACAAGGTTAGAGGCCATCAGTCCCCATTTTCTGTAGACGAGAGACCTGAAATAGTGAGTCACTTGTCCAACCTCATCACAGTGTGATGGATTCAGGACTCTCCAGCGGCCCTTTCGCTTGAGAACCTGCTGCAGGTTCGGGCCAGTGGTGTCATTTGTGTGGGGACACAGGCATGGGCACCTCACCACAGTGAGTCCTGTAGCTTGCCTAGAGGCTTATGTTACAGTGCCAGCCAACAGGCTCCACAGCCACCATCCTCTGAGTGAACTGAAAAGTGTCTGCCAACCCACGCAGGCTCTGCTGTCGACTCCCAAGCACCTCAGAAGCTACTTCCATTTACTCTCCCTGGTTGTGTTCACCCAGGGTCATGGGCTGAGAAAGGCTACATGTAACACCAGGGCTATGATTGGCCCTGCTCCACCTGGCTTTTGTTCATTTTTGCCTGATGCCTAGTAGGGTTTTTTATTGGGTTTAGATATGATATTGGGTGAAAAGGAAGCTTTTGTTTCACTGGGTTCTTAGAGAGAGAGAGAGAGGAGAGAGAGGACTTAGTTGCTTCTTGCCCCTCCCCATGTAGATGTGTGATGGGCTCTTCATGTACTTCGTTTGGGCTGCTGTTACTGATTATCCCCCCTGATAGTCTCTCCCCATGAAGGCTTCCAAACAGCCATCATGTCTGGGCCTTCTTCTTTTGCCCTCCCTGACATGGCTTTTCAGGAAGGTCCCCCAACACAGCAGCTCTCTGGAACCCAGTTCATACGCTGAATGCTGTGAGATCTGGCTTAACTGCTGGCGGATGTTTTTTTGGGTCGTTCATTTTCCTGCTTGGCACTAATAGCTTTGGCAGACCTCTCCCGGGATGTGGACTATTTTATATTTGTAAGCCATATTCCCAGAAAAGACCATCAAGTTCCAAGTGCCCTGTGACCACTCGTCCTGTTAAGACAACTGGCCAGGTCTAGGTTTCATTCACTGGAAAGTGTGACTAATAGTGTGACCATTTGTGTGACCATAAGAAAGTCCTCGTGACTCAGGAAATTCACATAGGACTGATTATGAAGTGATATGGGGGAGGGCGGTGTGGACTGATTCTAAGGACTGGTCTGCTATCATTATAAAGTAGGAGGGACTAATAGGAAGGAAATGTAACCATGCAGGGCAACAGGCTAAGAAAAGAGAAAAGGCCGTGTTTAGGTTAAAGGGGAGAAGATTTTGCTCTTCCTTGGCAGTAGCCTGGCATTCACCCAAAACCCAGGTGGTCATTCTGCCACATCATGGTCCTGACTGGCGGTATATGCAGGCAGAGAGAAGTTTCCAGAAGGATAATTTGAGCTCCTACTTTGTAACAGGTACTCTTCGGCTATTTATCTCTGTTTCAAGACTTTTTCTGGGGAGTTTATTGCTCTATACCCCATGTCCTAGCTTGCTTCCTATTGCTGTAATCAAACCACCATGACCAAAGCAATCTGGGGAGGAAAGGGTTTATTTAGCTTACAGGTGCCAGGTCAGAGTTCATCAGTGATGGAAGTCAGGGCGGGAACCTGGAGACAGAAACTGAAGCAGAGAACAGAGAAGAACAGAGCTTACTAGCCAGCTCTCCACTGCTTGTTCAACATGATTTCTCTCTCTCTCTCTCTCTCTCTCTCTCTCTCTCTCTCGTTTTTCAAGAGAGGGTTTCTCTGTATAGCCCTGGTTGTCCTGAAATTCACTCTATAGAGATCCACTTGCCTCTGCCTCCCAAGTG
>NC_022017.1:42666550-42678218 GCF_000317375.1 Microtus ochrogaster | reverse complement strand
GTGGCACTGCCCACAGTGGGCTGGGTCCTCCCACACCAATCATTATGAAGAAAATGCCCAACGAGCTTGCGTACAAACGAATCTGACAGAGGCATTTTTTTTTTCATCTGAAGTTCTCTTTACCCAGATAACTGCGGATTGTGTCCATCTGGCAAAAAAACTTAACCAAGACACCCCAGATGAGAAACGATTAATAGACCAAAAAAAAAATTTCCACTCAAATCAACTTTGCTGAACCAGTAAGTTGGGGGCTACTTAGGAGGATTGTGAGGGACTTGAGAACAGATCCAGCAAAAGCTCATGAATGGTTGCTCTCTAGAGTCCCTGACCCCACACCTCCTAGGATCCTGTGTAATTGAGTTGAGGCAAGAAAGAGAGAGTGGCTGAAATTTTGGGGGTGGGGGGAACAAGAACCTGTCCCCTATTCATTCTACAAGGGAATATTAATAAGCCTGATCTTGTGAGGGTCTCACATGTGTAATCATGGCTTTTCCACTTCAAGATGGCACCAGCTGTGTCAGCCCGGAGAAGAGTGTTCCACAACAGTGGCCCAGAATGTGGCTACAGAAAGTTAATACTGATTTACTTTGTGCATTTGTGCCAACACCCCATGAACCCAGATGACTTGACCAACGGCACATGACGTGGCATTATTCAATTCCAGGATTATTGGCCAGAGCCAGGCCTCTTGGTCTATCTACCTGCAGATAGTTGACAAGGCATGCAGGTCAGTGACCAAAGCCATGGAGGTCCCTTACATTTTATCATCTGTTTGCCTGGCCTTCTGCTGTTTCTTGTGGCTTTTGGGATGTTCTCAGTTCCCACCTGCTGGTGCCTAGTTCCTAAAACACCTTTCAGATGACAATGTAGCATCCACCCTGGAAATATGGAGACTCCATGGTAGATCTCGATGAGGGAGAAAGCCTCAGAAGAAAGAAGAGCAGACCGTGGGCACACTGTGAGGAAGAAAGGGGACAGGAGACATGAGTCATCCTGGGTGCTTAACCACCAAGTGCCCGAGGAGGCCGTGGTGTTTGTTTGTTTCCATGGCTCCTCGCCCACCGGCAGTGTTCATTTCCTCTGTGGTACTGTACACTCTGGGCATTCCTTTGAAATATTTGCGGGGTGTTTCCATGGGCAGATGGACAGTTAAGATTAGGCTCATCCGCACAGAATGATGTAAACACACCCCGTGGGCAAAGACAAAATTTCACTTTTCTCTTACGTAAAGGTTTATAGGTGGCCATGTGGGAGATGCATATTGGCTCCACGGTGCCGTCAGGCGCTCCAGTTCCTGACTGCTTCCTTCTAGCTTGTGGCTTGTTTTCTTTAAGCCCTTCGTGGTCTAGGATGACTACCAAAGGCCTTGGAAGGAGGAAAGGGGCCTTTTCCAGCTGCTTCTTTCATGCCAACTTCTGAAGTATCCTGGCTAGCTCTACCACCTGCTTCTGGTTTGCTATTATTCGTTCTTATATCCATATTGGGCTACAGAGGTCCCTGGAAGGGTGGTTTGAACAAGAAACACCCCCCTATAGATGCATATATTTGAACACTTGGTCCCCAGTTGTTGGCACTGTTTGGGGGCAGTTATGGAATGTTTAGGATGTGGATACTTCACTGTGGGGCTATTGAAGTGCTGACAGTTTCTAGCCTCCTCCCACCTCCATTTCTTTCTTTCTTTCTTTTTTTTTTTTTCGAGACAGGGTTTCTCTGTGGTTTGGAGCCTATCCTGGGACTAGCTCTTGTCGACCAGGCTGGTCTCGAACTCACAGAG
Source organism: Microtus ochrogaster (assembly GCF_000317375.1). NCBI lineage: Eukaryota > Metazoa > Chordata > Mammalia > Rodentia > Cricetidae > Microtus > Microtus ochrogaster. The sequence continues at coordinate 42,676,444 of NC_022017.1, read as the reverse complement.
ATCTGCCTGCCTCTGCCTTCCGAGTGCTGGGATCAAAGGCGTGCGCCACTACCGCCCGCCTTCCCACCTCCATTTCTTTGGCTTCTTGTGTGTGGGTGGAGATGTGATTGCTCAGCTTCCTGCTCTGGACACCTGTGGCCACGCCTCTCTCAACATTATGGATTCTTCTCCCAGAACCATAGTCCCAGACAAACTCTTCCTTCACCAAGTTGCTTTTGGTCATGGCATTTTCTCACAACAACGTAAAAGGATCGAATACGTTAAGAAATAAAGCTCTGTTTAGGAGATTGTCGGGCAGCAAGCATCTAAAAATGTACACCTAAAAGGGGGGCTACTAATGGAAGAATGTTTATTCTAATAGCAAACTATGGTCCATAGGCCAAATGTGGTCTGCTAGATGGTTTGTCAAGAAAGTTTTATTGGTATAAAGCTAAGCTCATTCATTTATATATCTTCTATGAACTTTTTTTTTGTTATAACAAATGACATTTGGTTTAGGAAACCTGAACGGCTTACTTATTATCTGACACAGCAAAGGTATACTCACGGCTGGAATAGACGAGCAGCCAGTTATACTTTGTGTGCCTAGCCAACTGCCAGGAATTGAGCTTAACACCAAGGGCTCTGAGTGTGAGTCCGTTCTCAAGCAGCCTATAGTCCAGGGGACCCGACAGTCAAGCAATTGCAAATTACCATACTGTGTAATGAGTAGGATCTGAGTGTGGTCTTCATGGTTCTATGAGATCACATAGGCGGACTGTGGAGAGAGAAATTTCCAGATGAGCTTAAAAGCTGAAAAGCTTCACCTCTGTATTCATAGCATTTAAGAGACTGAGACGGGGCGAATGCTGTATGCTTGAAGCCAGCCTGGGCTGCATAGGGAGTGCCAGGCTAGACCGCACTGTAGGATAGGTCTCCAAGAAAGCAAAATAAGACAAAGAAACAAAACAAACAACAACAACAACAAAAACCCGAAACTTGAGTTTATTATGTGTTCATCCCACTGCATGTCACAGTCACCCAGGAGTGTCCCTCAAAGATGGGGCACTTTGGCCTCAATCAAACCCCACTCTAATGAGGGAGTGGGAGCTTTGTCTCAAGATTGTCGGCTGTCCAAACAGCCGTGACTTATCTGCTTCTATCAGCACCATCTGTGTTCCCGATAAACCCACTCCTGAGACCCTCAGCCCACAGAGCCAGGATATGGAGTGGGTGGAGTGGGGTAGCATGGCGCTGAGGTCTAATTCCAGGCTTCGAAATCAACAGATACCAGGACAGGGGCTTTGGATGAACACCCCAACCCACCCACCCCTTCCTGTCTCTCAGAAGCCTGGTCACATTGCATCTCTTTGGCGAGCTCCCTTGGTGCCCCTTATCAAAATGAGAAGAGCATAGCCACCTGCCTGCTCAGGGGTTTTGCATCCTTGCAAGGATCAACATTTCAGGCTGGGTGACTTTTTTCTGGGGGTGGGGCTCTTCTGTGCACCACAGGGCGTTCAGACTCAGGGGGCCTCTACTTGGTAGATGCCAGCAGCACTGCCAGGGCTTGACAACCTAAACTATCTTCAGGCCTTTTCTTGTGTTCCTCTGTTTAAGAACCAAGGAGCTGGTTAGTGGTAAAGACAAAGTGAGGCGCCATGCTTGTCACACTAGTGTTAGGTGAGTGTGCTAACTACTGTCGCTATCTTCTTCACGCTCTGAAAACATTTGCTCAAAGAGTGTGTAGACTCCTTGAAGAAGAACAAGACCTTACGGAAACGATTTCTGTTTTAGCCTGGCAAACACAGCAAAGGAATTTTTTAGTCTCCATAAACAACCTCTTCTGGGGACCCCACCTGTTGCGAATGCGCACAATGCTAGGAATGTTGGTTGGGGCATTCTCAAGCAAGCTGTGGGGGACATCTGTTGTTTTGTTGCCCACTTCCTGTTGCCCGATTTAGCTCTGGAGGAATTGCCTACCCTACTTCCAACCATGTGTGTTTCGCCCAGTGCTGACCTCTGTGTCGGTTCTGCTGGTGAATCCCAAGTGTAAGGCCCGAGTCACCTCGGGGAAGTCCTTGTGTCTAGTGACACTGGCTAGCTAGGGACTGAAAACAGGGCATGAGCCAGAGCCTACCCAGAAGCCCCTCTCCGGGTTGTCTTTGGTTAATGTCATGATGAGGTTGTTGATTCCTATAGATTTGAATGTGAGAAGTCATAAGATGGAAGGGCCGCGTGGGATGGACACAGAGCTGAGTCCAGATAGAAACAGAACTCTGATGGTTTCTCTGACCTTCAGCTATGGCTTAAAGCTCAACCTATTCTCCGACTAATCCCGTTTTTAAGATGATAAATACCATTGCTTGCTTACATAGTGTGGGGTATGGCCTAGATTTTCTGTTTTACAAAACCATAAGATTCCACTGTTTGGTTGAAAGCATCACCCCAGCTCTGTAACACCCCCTTATACAAAGAGTCTGGAATATTATAGTGGGGGGCTCATCCCAGCCATCTTTGGAATACTGGGCAGGAAACTCCATTTCAAGCCCCCTCCCCTGGGAGTTGCCTTAGTCCAAACTCCACCTCCAGGAAAGCCCTCCAAACCGTAATCCCTCCCCAGGAAAAGTCAAGACCACTCCCCCAGGCTACTTAAACTGCCCCCCCAGAGAGTGAACACGTGGTCTCCGGGTTTGGCGTGGCCTCCCCTTTTCTCTCTTTTCCTCGCCATGTTTCCCGATGCCACCCTGGAGCACTGCATTAAACATGGACATCTTTTATTCGGTCTGATTTGGATTGATTAGAATTATTTGAATCGGCAGAGAGGCTCGCTTAAAAAAAAACAACAACAAACCTAACATCCACCGCTCCCCAATCTATACACCTGATCCTAATCATATCAAGAGTCCAACACTTGGCTAGGTGTAGTGGCGCATTCCTATGATCCCAATCCCCGGGAGACAGAAGCAAGAGGATCAAGAATTTGTAGCCATACCCTGTCACATAGCCAACTTCCAGGCCAACCTGGGCTACGTGATGCCGCGTCTCCCAGTCTAGCTTTGTGTGCATTCTCGGGATCCAAACTTGGGCCTCCATGTGGCACAGCAAAGTGCTTTTCTCCCCGAGCCTTCTCCTCGGCTCTCTTCACGGATTTTTAGAAATGGACTTGGGAGCCGGGCGGTGGTGGCGCACGCCTTTAATCCCAGCACTCGGGAGGCAGAGGCAGGCGGATCTCTGTGAGTTCGAGACCAGCCTGGTCTACAAGAGCTAGTTCCAGGACAGGCTCCAAAACCACAGAGAAACCCTGTCTCGAAAAAAACCAAAAAAAAAAAAAAAAAAAAAAGAAATGGACTTGGGGAGACCGTGAGGCGACACAGCGGGTAAAGGCACTTCTGGTAAGCTTCATGGTCTGAGCTGGAGCCGCAGGACCCACACGGTTGGAAGACAGACCCCACTCCCACGAGCTGTCTTCTGACCTGCATTTGCGTGACGTGACATGCAACTCCTACCCCTACTAAATACACATTAAAAATTTAAAAAAAAAACAAACAAACAAGGGCTTGAGAGATAGCTCAGCGTTTAAGAGCGCAGGCTGCTCTTGCCGAGGAACCAGGTTTGACTGCCTTCACCCACATAGTGGCCCACAATCATCTGTAACCCCAGTTCCAGGGTATCTAAAGCTTCCTAGGCACTGCACACATGCGATGAACAGACATGTAGGCAAAGCAAGCCATACACATCAAATACTACATAAACATATATATACTAACATAGTATATACATGTCATACACACATATATTAATATAGTGTATACACACATATACTAGTATACTATATACGCAATATAGTATATATGCAATTATAACATATAATATATACACTATATTAGTACATATACATATATATATATACACACACAATATTAGTATATATATATACTCTTAAAAGGACTTTAGGTTATGAGAGACTTTAGATGACAACAGAAATCCATTCCAAGATGGCAAAGGGGTTAAGGAAGGTCATCAGCTGTTCTTGAGAACGTCTCAAAGTCTCTTGGCCTGAAGCCCAGGCTCTGGCCCCATCTCCCCGTAGCTCTTCTGGACACACTGTCCCCATTGCTTTAGTTCAGGCCCCGTGGACAGGCGACACAAGGGCCGCTAATCGGAAACCACTGCACTGGAGCCCTGGCCTTCACTGCGGCTAGGCCAGTGTAGGTCACATGCTCAAGGAAAGAGGAGCATCTCCTTGTCACATAGCAAAAGCCAGAGGCTGGAACTGGGCTTGGGCCAGTGACAGTCAGAGCTCCAGGCTGGGACCCAGGGCACAGGTACATTGCAACATGCTAGAAGGTTCCCTCACGACCGACTGTAAAACAAAATAATATTAAATATTAACGAGGTATATGTCACCTTCCAGGGACACCTTTTTGCTTTCTCCATTGGATATCAGAGCCCTATCGTCTCCTTTAGGGTTTTCCTCACATGCCATGTTGCTCTGGTTTCAATAGCTTGTCTGGCAACCATTTTTCTTCCTAGATAACAAGGGCATAGAGCAAATCTAATATCTTTAATTTCCATTAATGTAGCCTTACATTTAGGGAGACACTAATTGTTGTCTAATTGTCGTTTTGAGAGTGTTTCACACAGCTCTGGCTGGCCTTGAATTTGCTGTGTAGACAAGGGCGACCTTGAACTCTTGATCTTCCTGACTCCACCTTGGGTACTGTGCTAGGATTACAGCGTGCTTCATTAAGCCCAGATCTCATTTTTTAGCCCAATCACGTTTGCATCCTCACAGAGGACAAAGGGTTTCAAGCGTCTGAATTACTGTAGCTCCCCTACTAGGCATGGCCTGAACAAATGATTTCCCTCTCCAAACCTCCAATTCCTCCTCTGTAAAATGGAGGTCACATGATTCCCCACTAATGTGGGACACTGTCCTCTGAGCATAGAAAGTCATTAGCACCTTCATCAGAACATCTGACTCCCCCAGAAGACCCTCTAGATATGGCTGATTGATATTTCCTCATAGAAGGAGGGGCGTGGAGGGACAGTGGACCGTCACCTGAGGTTCCACCAACTCTTTCCTAGATGTCTCTTCCAGATGTTTATAACTCTGCACCAGCTACACACAGTCCCAGTGGTGCCAAAGCACCTAGAGCACTGGTTCTCAACCTGTGGGTCATGACCCTTCTGGAGGTAGCATATCAGATATTCTGTATATCATATGTTTCCATAACAATTCACAACAGTAACTAAATTGCAGTTGGGAAGTAGCAATGAAATAATTGTATGGTTGGGGGTCAACACAACATGAGGAACTGTATTAAAGGGTACAGCATTGGGAAGGTTGAGAATCACTGATGTAGAGAGTAGAAACTCAAGGGGTAAAGGGGATGATGCGGCGTGTGCAGCTCTGGGGGGTGTCATCCATACTGGGCTGAGGCTTTTGGGGGGATGCACCCACTTTGCATTCACCCATACTCCTATAGGTAAGACAAATAAGTTCACTGGTTCCCTAAGCTAGAGGGGTTGGATAGTGAGGTTGGCTTGTCGCTGGTGTCCTTTCAGGGGTAGGGGCAACTGACCACTTGTTCTTGCACCCCCAGGAATGATGTATGTATGCCGTGCCCACCTTCTAAGGTGGTTCAGAAAAATAAACAAAATAATTCGGTCAGAGTGAGCGCTCAGGCACAGATACATCTCATGGGACAGGCTTGCCGATTGTTGCCACGGAGCAACAACTCTTCACACGCTGGGTGGAAAGTCTCTGAGGGTACGTGTTTGCTTTTCTGCATTTACTGAGTGCCTACAGTATACGCTTTTCCAGGAGGGGTTTGAATGGTCACCTTGCTCTGGAGTATTCCTAGATCTTCACGTATTTTCTCATAGCATACTCAGAGCCAACCCATGAGGACGTCAACCCTTCGTCTCACTGTTTTTGAGAGAAGGCCAAATCCCAGAGGCTAGGGATGCAGGTCTGGGGAGACAGCTCTGTGGCTGAGCGTCTGCTGTACAGGTATGAGAACCTGAGTTCGGACCCCTAAAACCTGTGTAAAAAAGGCTGGATGCTGTGGCCCAGGTGCCGTAACACTGGCACTCTGAGAGGCAGAGTAGGACCCACCTGGTTAGCTCCAGGAGTTAGTGTCTGAAGGAAATGGAGGGGAGGACGAGAGAGTGGAGCAACTTGACTTCCTCCCCTGGCTTCCATGCATATGTGGTACACACATCACACACCCATACATGCACAGGCAGTGCTCACTCTCTTCCCCTCCCTTCCTCTCTCCCTCCCTCCTTCCTCCTCCTCTCTCTCTCCCTCCCTCCCTCTCTCCTTCCTCCCCTGGCTTCCATGCATATGTGGTACACACATCACACATCCATATGTCTCTCTCTCTCTCTCTCTCTCTCTCTCTCTCTCTCTCTCTCTTTGTGTTTCCCCCTCCCTCCCTCCTTCTATCCCTCCTCCTATCTCTCTCCCTCCCTCCCTCCCTCTCTCCTTCTCCCCCCCCCACAAATGAATAAGAGGGATGAAGGAAATGAAGGAATCCAAGTCCATGTCTACACACCATGGATGCTTATTCTCACCACAAATGTGGTCCATGAAGGCCCCGCATTGGAACTAGGGGATGCCACGGGAAGGCACAGATTATTAAATCTGTTAGATCAGAATTTCTGACTTTGGGACCAGAAATGTACTCTTCTGTTCGGTGCCCCAGGACCTCTTAAATATACTCAATTACAAAATAAGATTTACTCATTTATTTTATACATATGAATATTTGCCTGCGTGTAAGTATGTGTACCACATGCATGCCTGCTGGCTGTGAAGGCCAGAGGAGGGTATTGCATCCCTTGGAACTGAAGTTACACATGGTTATAAACACCATCTGGGCACAGGAAACTCAAGTTGGATCCTCTGCAAGAGTAGCAAGTGTTCTTGACCACTGAGCCCCCTCCCAGTCCTGTATACTCATATTTAAAACTCACTTCTAAACTGGACCTCGTGGAGCACTCCTGTAATCCCAGCATTCAGGAGACTGAGGGAAGAGGACGGTGGTTTGCGGTCAGTCTGAGCCATAGCGGGAGACCCTGTCTCAAATAAAACAAAATAAAAAACCCCAACTCACTTCCCTGTCTAGGGACTAATGCCAAAGAGATGTATTTGCCCTTTCAAAATCCGGTCATGCATTTCTTTTTCTATGATTCATATATTTGTTTATTTGGGATAGCTTAGGCTTGAACTCACTGTGTATCCCAGGCTGACTTTACACTTACAGTGATCGCCTGCCTCAGTTGTGAGTGCACATTTATTATATAAGTTCCTCTAAGAAGTCCTCTCCAACAGAGGCTGTGGACTGCTTGCTAGCAATGCCTCCTGTCCATTGCTGGTCTATCTCAGGGTAACACACACTGTTAACCTTGCCACATTCATTTGGACCAACCCTGTTGTACACAGGGCCCTAGAACTAGGCTAGGAGGCTGTCCCGGAATCACCTCGTCCCTGAATAACAGGAACAAGCAAAGGTGCCCGGCAGTTCTCATTTCGTTTTCCCCAGAGAATTCTCCAAAATAGATCACCTCAGCGTCTCTCTCGAGAAACTTCCATCATGTCCTTCCAGCCCAAATCAGGGCTAAACAGTCCTCAGGAGCCACCCCACCGGTTGGTCCCCAAAGTTTCTCCCACCAAGGCGTAGAAGGTCTTGTCCGCTGGTCTCTTCTGTGTAGGAGCCACTGGCCAACTAACACTTGTTTTCATCTATGCTCTTGGGGGCTCCCTTCCTTGTCAGAACCCCAGAACAGAGCACCCCGTGTTCTTCAGTCTCATTCACTCGTTCACCAGTCCCTCATCTGGTGGGCACACAGGTCAACAAGGAACCCTGCTGGGGATTAGGACACGAAAATCGCTTGGAATGTGGGTCCTCTCCTTGGGAAGCACGGAGCATACTTTCCCTGTTGCTTTTGGCAGGTATTTCCAAAGCTGTTGCTTTAGCAATGATAACCCTGTTTTGGAACGGAAAGGGAGTTAGAGGAGACGAACTTTTGGAGCCCTTTCTCCACAGCAGGCCCTCTAATGATCATTTTAGATGAATCATCTAATTCCTCTACAACCTCACAGAGGGCTACCATCTCCATATCAAAAATACAGGTCCAGAGAGGTAAAGTAATTTTTCTCAGGGTCAAGCTGCTGATCCAGGCTGACGCTAGTGCCGGCCTGGAGATTGACTTAGGAGGAGACCCATTTATTCTCTTTGGATCTTCAAATCCACCCAACGAGAAGGGTCAAAAGTGCAAAAAATGAACCGCAAGGGAGAAAGACAAATTGGGAAGCAAGAGCCTAGGGAGAAGACAATTTTGTCTTTGTTGGTCCTGGACATAGAGAATTTGAGAGTGTTGTTTATAAATGTGTGGTCCTTGCTGGAGAAGAACTGTCCTGTCTAAAAGGTGGCCTTTCCCCCTAGAGCCATAAACTGTCAGGGCTGGGAGGGATCCTGACACGGTATAATCAATCCTTTTACTGTTTCATCGCCAGGTGCCCACCTGCCTGGCATACCTGTAAGGACTTCTGAGATGGCTTATGACATTTACTATGAACAAGCGTAGACATCTAGATTTTGCCTGACCAATGTCCTTCTTTCTTTAGGTAGCAACATTTTAAGTGTTCTTGGGGGGCCATCTGTCCCTGTTTCAGTGAGAAAATTAGATATGATCCCAAATTTGTCCAATTAGTCTGTGTCTCTTGGGGACCTACATCGAGAGCGAAGTGACCCAGAATAGGAAAGGCAGAGCCAAGTTGTAGCAAAACAGATTAGGCCACCAGGCGGTTCAGGGACCCCTGTGGCCTTGCTCAGACACTCTTTGGTTCTGAGAAAAACCACACGCTTCTGTACAAATCCTCCAGGATTTGTTCTGTGTATTAACCAGGGATGCCGCCAAATCTTACCCCATCAATTCCAGTTGGTTTTGTTTCTCCATAATAGAAGGAATTTACACTTGTGGCTTAAAAATATTTTCAAATGACACAAAAGGGTAATTTCCCATGGCGAATCTCCCTGACCCAACTCCCACTGCCCTATGCTTCTCAGATAGTTGGAGAAACTTCTAGCTCATTTATGAAGAGCTCTGACCACCGGGCAATTCTCTCTTAGACACGGTTGAAATCTGACCTGTGGTTTCCATCATCGTGTCTCTTCAGAGTTTGGGAACCACCAAATAAATGTCCACAGATCATCATAGTCATACCAGATCCCTAAGCCTCCTTTCTAGGACTAGTCGCCTTTGGTCCACCAGTAGTCAGACACAGGGCAGGATCAGGAGCAGCCCTGCTCTCCCAGTACTTTCCAGCTTGGCCGTATCTTCCCCAAGTGGGAATGTTTAAAGCAAATGAAGTCTCTCACCATGATCTAAGTCAGGCCAACTGTCTACCGCTCTAACTGTCCTTGTCCCCTGCTAATTATAACCTGGGTTCTCTGAGTGACTTTTACACTGCCTTGTAACACTGGTGACTTTTCCACAAATACAATCTTTTTTGTTTTTGTTTTTTTGTTTTTTTGAGACAGGGTTTCTCTGTGTCTTTGGAGCCTGTCCTGGAACCAGCTCTGTAGACCAGGCTGGTCTCGAACTCACAGAGATTCGCCTGCCTCTGCCTCCCGAGTGCTGGGATTAAAGGCGTGCGCCACCATCGCCCGGCCACAAATACAATCTTAATCTGTAGCTAAACATAGCTCCTTGAGTTGCTATTTCTACAACTGTTTCAAACCAAGGCTAGAACCTGCATGTGTTCACACCACGTTAACTGAGAACCAAGGCTAGAACCTGCATGTGCTCACACCACATTAACTGAGAACCAAGGCTAGAGCCTGTATGTGTTCACACCACATTAACTGAGAACCAAGGCTAGAACCTGCATGTGTTCACACC
>NC_022017.1:42648072-42666450 GCF_000317375.1 Microtus ochrogaster | reverse complement strand
ACTGAGAACCAAGGCTAGAGCCTGTATGTGTTCACATCACATTAACTGAGGACCAAGGCTATAACCTGCATGTGTTCACACCACATTAACTGAGAGCCAAGGCTAGAGCCTGTATGTGTTCACACCACGTTAACTGAGAACCAAGGCTAGAGCCTGTATGTGTTCACACCATGTTAATTGAGCAGGAGCACAACACTGCAGCTGTTACTCATCCACGATACCCATAATGCTCCTGAATGGGACCTTCTCCATTTGGCTAGCAGAATTCCCACCCACGTGTCACATTCGTTAAGCTGACTATGATAATCATTTCACAACTAAATCACAAGTCAAAACCTCATGTTAAACACTTTTACTGTCAATTATGTCCCATAAAGCAGAAAACAACACAGCCCCTGGAAACTGGAATGTTAAGACATAGTACGATTTAGGGATGGATATAAGTCAAATTTACTTGTGTATCAGATATGACTAAGGGATGGGTGTAAGTCTAATTCATTTGTGTATCAGATATGACTTAGGGATGGGTATAAGTCAGATTCATTTGTGTATCAGTCAAGTCATAAAAGAAAAGGTGCACATAGTGACCTGTCTGGCTCCCGATGAATGCTGAGGGCTACAGCTGCTCCGATTTGGACAGAGCTGGGTATCTCAAGGTTGCAAACCCAGAGCCTCAGGACCAGGTAGGTTATATGTGAGGGAGTGAAGGCAGGAGTGAGCGCTGCAGTCAACTAACTGCACGTTCCCTGGCCCGTTATTGCCTTTGCCATACAGGCCTCCTTAGCTAAACCTCCCATGTTTAAGAGAAGCCAGAAATTTAAAGACATTTTTTATTCTTTTAATATTTATTTATTTATTTTTGTTTTTTCGAGAGATGGGATTTCTCTGTGTAGCTTTGGAACCTGTCCTGGAATTTGCTCTGTAGACCAGGCTGGCCTCAAAACTCACAGAGATCTGCCTGCTTCTGTCTCCTGAGTGCTGGGATTAAAGGTATGCGCCATCACCGCCCGGTCTTATTTTGATTTTTAATTATGTGCAGGTCTTTGTACCCATGTGTGGGTGTGTGCATTTGAGTGCACTTGCCCAAGGAGGCCATCAGTGTCAGAGCCCTGGGGCTGGAGTTACAGGTGGTTGTGAGCCATCTGATGTGAGCGGCAGGATCAAATTCAGATCCTCTGGAAGAGTCGTAAGCATCTTTAGCCACAGAGACATCTCTCCAGCCCCCACTTTTCTAGGTTTTAAATGATGAAAATTAATTCAAAATTTCTGAACTAGGATGCAGGGCAAACATCATGATGTGGGTTGTACCGTCCAGTTTGTACTCTTCTTCCTGGTGCCTTACTAGCTGTGATGAAACACCATGACCACAAGCAAGTTGGGAGAAAAGAGTTGATTTGACTTATACTTCCACAGCGTAGTTCGTCGTTGAAGGAAGTCAGGACAGGTCCCCGGATGTTGAATTAGGAGCGGTGGAGCTGCGTCCCCAGCATCCGACCGCCTGCACGGCTAGCTTTATACCCGAAATAATTACACGGAAACTGTATTCTTTTAAACACTGCCTGGCCCCATTAGTTCCAGCCTCTTATTGGCTAGCTCTTACATATTAATCTAACCCATTTCTATTAATCTTTGTAGCCCACGAGCTGGCTTTAACCTGCGTCTGTCTGGAGTGGGACAATCATGGCGACTCCCTGACTCAACTTCTTTCTCCCAGCATCCTGTTCTGTTTTCTCCGCCTACCTAAGGGTTGGCCTATGAAATGGGCCTAGGCAGTTTCTTTATTAATAAGAAATCACTCCCACATCACCGGGAGGCACCGTGATAAAAGTATTTTCCATGCAAAACATAGTTGTAGGTTGGGCGGTGGTAGCACACACCTTTAGTTCCAGTACTTGGGAGGCAAAGGTAGTCGGATTTCAGCGAGTTCAAGGCCAGCCTGGTCTACAGAGTGAGTTCCAGGTTAGTCAGAACTGTTACACAGGGAAACCCTGTCTCGAAAAAAAAACCAAAAGCATAGTTTTAGTTATATGAGATACACTTACCCCCTAACCAGGAAGGATTTTACATTGCCTTCTTTTGTGCTCCCCCCAAGCGTGTGTGTATATGTGTGTGTGTGTGTGTGTGTGTGTGTGTGTGTGTGTGTGTGTATGTGTGTGTGTCTGTGTGTGTATTCTGGTTTGAAGTCCTTAAATAAACCTTAAAAATACAAAAGGAATATTATCTAGAGATGGCAATAATCTTTGCATACCCTATCTACAACTGGTATCTCATCTGTGGTTTTACTGTGTATACAGTCACCAACATACGTTTAACGACACTGCAGAGTCGCTGGTCTCTTAAGGGCAGTGGGCACGGGCTCAGTACCCAGCTCTGTCACTTCCAGGCTATGTGACCTTGAACAATGGCTTTACCTTAAGAGGTTTGTTTCACTTAGCAATCCTTGTTTGTAAAACGAGAGCATCTCAAAGATTCTATCAGGATTGAAGAGAGAAAAGCGCTTTTCGAGCTCAGGGCTTCATCACTCTCAGGGCTGCAGATGAGGCCCGGCTGTGGCCCAAGGGAGCCGTCCTAGCCCGTGCTGCTGGAGGGAACGCGCAGTAGCTGCTGCTCCGAGGTGGATAATGGCCTCCACCCGCTCTGAGAAGAGAACACACGTGGTACAGCCGTTTCTCTAGCAAAACGCATTTTACTGAGATGGGATTTAGAGACATGGCTTACCAAGCTTTCCCGGAAATACTCCCCAAACACTCAGTGGTTCAGCCTGAACCTTTTCTCGGGTCACATTTCTGAAAACAAAACAAAAACTGTCCTGATGAAAACTGAGTTGGCGACCTGGTGCCCGCAGCAGCATGAGGATGTGTTTTCAAATCATGCTCCCTCCTTATTGATTCCTCGTTTGCATCTGGGCAAAACGTACTTATCTTTCTAGGTATGGAGCTGCTGTCGAGTGCGTCTAGGACTATGGTGGTCAGCGCCTGACGCGTGCTGGTGAGAAGAGACTCCGTGAATGCTGTTTCGATGAAGCAATGCATTCATGAGTAGATGGATGGATCCTTGAGTAGGTTGGTGAACCATGAGTGGGTAATAGAATAGATCAATAAATGTATGGCTAGAAAGAAAAATGAAAGAGCAAATAATGAATGCGATCGGATGAACCAATGAATAGACACATGAACGTAGGCCATAAATCTGTGGTTGGAATAAAGGCCAATTTCAGCTGCCAGAAAAGAAAACAAATGTTAAGACAGGAGACAAATTAAAACCAGGGCTGTGTGCTGCCAGCCCTCTCTCTGCTTCCCTGCAGGAGCCAGAAGGAGTGCCACCTTCTCTTGTGTGGCTTCTCTTCCTCTTTTTTTGGCCTACGTGACTTTGTTAGCTAATCTTGATTGCCATTTTGATGGAGTTTGGAATTACCTAGGAAACACCCCTGGGTGTGTCTGTGAGGGTGTTTCCAGAGAGGCTTAGCTCAAATGGGCAGTCATACCTGCCCTGTGGGCAGCGCTCTCGCGAGCTGATGTCCTGGACAGAAAGGAAAGGAGAAGACTAGAGAGGCCAAACCTTCACCATTCCCTGCTTCCTGACTGTCCACGTGACATAGCCAGAGGCCTCAGGCTTCTTCAGCTAGGACCTCTTCATCACAACGGCCTGTCCCTCGAGCCGTGAACCAAAATAAGCCCCTTCTCCCTTAAGTTGCCTTGGTCTGGGTCTTTTACCACAGTGGCCAGAAATGAAACCAAGACGAGCTCAAGATGCCGAGGTACAAGCCGGCAACACCCAGCGGAGCGGTGAGCTCAAGCTTCGTTTCTCTGGAGACTGCTTTTCTGAGTCGCACACAACACAGAATAAAGCTTTTCTTCACAGGGTCTCCCTTGTAGTCCTGGCTGGCCTGGAATTCGCAATGATCCTCTGGTATACCTATGCCTCCCGGTGCCTAGTAGAATAAAGCATTTTGAGTTTCCTCTAGTCGCTAGAAATTTCCTTCCGGTCCCCCCTTCTACTGGCTGTTTGAGTATCTGTATGTCTATCTCCCTGCTGGATGACAGGGTGATCACCATCACCAGGCAGCTAGCATCATCCCAACCCCCCCGCGCCCCCCCCTCCCCCATGGAGCCCAGCACTGCGCAAGTCTGCAGAATGACTGTTTGGATTTGCAAAGCACCAGCATTACACAGGGGATTTTCTGTGGACAAGGGAGGTTTGTTCAAGCGTTTTTATTGCGCTAACTTGATAGGGTATATCACATGCTCCCTGCTCTTGTAAAGTTTTACAGCAAGCAAGCCAGAGCTAATCGCCTTAATTACTTAACTAAAAGCTTCAAGGCTTCCTTGTAAAGGCTCCAGGGTTTTTATGTCTTACAGCTTCGTTTACCTACAAAAGTCAGAGTTTGGGCTGACGTAACACTGGGGAGTGCTTTGGTTCTCCCTTCAACAAACTAGAACTATCAAAGAATGACTGGTAGATAGTCTCCCGCTACCCATTGATTGGCAGATGACCGCGGTGGTTTGATTGAGAATGCCTCCCATAGGTTCACGTATTTGAATACTCGATCCTCAGTTGGTCGACCCTTTGGGAAGGATTGGGAGGTGTGGCCTTGCTGGAGGAGACACATCACTGGGGTCTCAAAAGCCCATACCAATCCCATTTAGCTCTCTCTGCCTCATGGCAGTGATATGAGCTCCAGTTACTGCTCCAATGCTATGCCTGTTGCCATGGCACCATAATAGTCATATACTCTAACCCTCTGAAATTATAATCCCCAAATAAACTCTCCTATAAACTGATCTTGTCATGGCATCTTATCACAGCAATAGAAAAGTAACTAAGTCAGTGGCCACACCTCTTTCAACCTCAGTTTTCTCATCTGTGAAATGGGAAGAAGAGTTAAATGAAAAGCTCTAGTGGGAGTCTTAACGTTAACACACAAAAAGGGAATTGTGGTTTCTAAGAATGGAGCAATAACGTAGATTTTAGTGACTTAGATCTTTCAGTGCATTTTTAGAGACAATTAAAGGTTCCTGCAGGAAGGCAGAGGGCTTGGCCCTGTGCCATCACACAGAAAGCATAGATTATCACTTCCAACAGACAGCTAAATAGTTCGTAGTATTTTTGCTATAAGTTGATTCATCTAGTGCCAAGTAAATGGAGGTACAAGCATCCATAGCAAAACAAAACAAGGTAGGTGGTACTTTTGGAAATAAAATTTCATAACTGTGTTCTGGGTCAGAACTGGTCAAACATCACTTTGCGGGGGGCGGGCAGAAGGTGACTGTTTAATCCCATAAGCCTAGTCTTCTCTGATATAAGACCATAAGAGAACTGTATGGTTGTGTTCCAGGAAGATATCCGTGGAAACAAATGGCAGTTTAGGTATGGCCGGTGATCGTAATTTTCCAGACCCTGTTCGAGACGAACCCAATTTCCCAGTACTGGTACGAGATAAAGAAATTGCCCACCGTTTCCTCTGTGTTCGGTTAGATTGTAGGAGAAGGATTAGCGTGTATCAGGAACTGCCTAGGTGCAAGGCTGCCTATGGATTCCACATACAATATTATTTAGTCCTGGGAAGGAAGGATTTGCCAGATCTCTGCCGTACACTTGAGAAAACATTTATGACCAAGCTGGCAACCAAGGGTAGGCTGGACTTACTTTAAATCCCAAACTCTCTCCACTTCACCTTATGTCATAGGTAAATTGACCTCTATTTGCTTTTATTTCATGTGTATTGGTAAAACATGTGTATGTGTGTGTGCACACACGCCTGTGTGCATATGTCTGTGTGCATGTATGTGTGTACTGCAGACATGCTTATGCCACAGCATGTGTATGGAGTCCGGGGGACAACCTTGGGTGTTGGTCTCTGCCTCCTACCTTGAGACAGGGCTCTTCTGTTGTTGGTTGCCTCTGCTTACACCAGCCTAACTGACCTGCGAACATACAAGGATTCTCTTGTCTCTGCCTCCCACCTCTCTATAGGAACCCTGGGATTTCAGGTGCACCTTGTTGTGCTCAGCTCTCCGTGGGTTCTGAAGATTCAAACTCAGGTCCTCACACTTGTGCAGAGGGCTCTACTCTGGGAACTGTCTACCCAGTCCTAGGCTGATTCTTTTAGCATTATAGTCAGCCCATTAATCTGCAGTATAATTGTTGATAGGCTGTTTTAACACAATCATACATAATGAAGGGTTGATCAAAGGCCGACCACATATACCAAACTGGTCCCATAACATTCTGTTGCCTAGTGATGCTACAGCTGTCCAAGTTTGTGTAAGCACTCTGATGCTTAGGTATCAGTGAATTGCCTGATGACGTGTTTCCCAGACATGTCCTAACCACACATTTCTCAGAATGTCTCTGTTACTTAGCAACGTGTGATTGTCTTCTGTACTTCTTTCATTAATTTATTGTTTCTAGGTTCTGTCTTTTTGTTTTCTTTTGGCTAAATTCAATATTCCTCACCTCCATCCTATTACCACCTCCTGCCCTTGATCTTACACAAAGGCTAAAATATGACCAATTATCCCTCCTAATGAGGTATTTAGATATTCCCCCCCAATCTTAAGTCTCAATGTGACTGTTGTAGGAAGACCTGCAGCTTGTAAGCACCCAAGAGAATGTGAAGCACCCAAGACACTCCACTTGGAGCTTGTTTTTTTCTTGGCAAAAACTGGCCTTTGGGCAAAGAAATGCCCATGCCTCAACCACTGACAAGATATATAGTATGGATATAAATATAAATGGATAAACAGGACTTAAGACTGTTTTGAAAAATTTCTTGCCTTTGAAAATGGTCTGTCAGTTTTTCTAGGCCTTAGCCAAAGTTGGTTGCTTCAACGCTGCAAATGAGACTTAGGGTGATTGCTCAGTTGTCTCTGTGATTTGTTGCATGTTTTGGAAGTTGCTTGATTGCACTTCCTGCTTATTCAAGTAATATTGTTTCCCTTCTCAGATCTTCAGTGGGGCTGAAGACTAGATAATTGTAGTTACTTTCCTCTCATGACTTGGCCAAGTTATTTATTATATAAGACTTAAGCTAGTTAGAATAGGATATTTGTTCTTGTTGTATATAATTTTGTATTAGGCTTAGAACTCTCTTATTTAAACAAAAGGGGGAGGTGCTGTAGAAGACCTGCAGCTTGTGAACACCCACCTACTGAGTCGTGTCCTCTTATACTATATGCATGGATGAAAAATCTGGGTCCGTCCCTTTTCTCCTTCCCCTTGCTCCTTTCCGCTCGCTGCTCTTTTTGGATCGCATGATTCAACCGGTCAAATGGAGGATTCTGATTTGTGTGTTTACCCCTAAATAAATATCTATTTCTCAATTCTGAACCAGTGTGGGATTTCTTTTAAGCGTCCGTTCACCGCTTCACCTGGTGGGTTCCCGCGACACTCGTGGCGGGTTCTTCGTGATATGCGACAGGTACACTGAACATGTGTCTGTACACTGTGTGTAATCTGGGCTTCATACATGGAGTTGTCATGAAGTGGGGTTGACGGTCCTGTCCTGTTTTCTGGGCAGGGGGCTGACGATGGAGGATTGCAAGTTCAAGTCTGCTTGGGTCATACAGCAGGTTCAAGGGCAGCATAAGCCACTTTGAGAGACTGTCTCAAAATCAAAGAAAAAAGAAAAGAAAGGAAGGAAGCACTGGGAATGTACCTCTGTGGTAGAGCACTTCGCTAACATCCCCTAGGCTCCACATTCAGAGTCGAATACCATTCAAAAGAGAGAAAAGATTCAGATTATTTTACCTTGAAGAGTCAATTTTCAAATCCTTTTGCAAGAGCATAGTTTAAATCTATATATGGGCATTTTAGCTTTGCCTCTCCCTGGAGCCTTGGTGGATGCCCTAAGGATAAAACAGACATCCTTGATTTGTTCTGATGCATTCAGCGTCACGCTGTTCCATGTACAGTGTAGGAACTTCCTGTTCACACAAAGCCCATCCACTCATGCATTCTTTGCTGTCATTCACAGTGTATCAAGTGATAAGTCTATAATATTAAATTTTATTAAGGTAGCACTTGTAACTATTTTTATTTACTTACCAATTTATAATTTCTGGACCTATTTTTCCATTTTTTAAAAAATTTATTTATTTTTATTTTATGTGCACTGGTGTTTTGTCATGGTGTCAGGTCCCCTGGGACTGGAGTTACAGATGGCTGTGAGCCTCCATGTGGGTGCTGGGACTTGAACCCGCATCCTCTGGAAGAGCAGCCAATGCTCTTAACTGCGGAGCCATCTGTCCAGCCCCTGTTTCATACCTTTTATTTATTGCAATGTGGGTCTGTTGACAACAAATTCACTTCAAGGGATTTTTCGACAGGACGTGGAATCCTGGATTGGCAGGATTTCCTTTCTCCCCTTTCAGCTCTTTCACGATGTTATTTTACTTCACACTTTATTATTATTATTTTTAATAAAAACACAGGAGTTATTCAAATTAATGTTGCTTAGTTATCAGTTTGTTTTTTTGTTTTTGTTTTTTTTTTTTTTTTTTTTTTTTTGTTAACAGTTTTTTTTTAACTACAAAATTTTCCATAAAAATTTAAGATTTTTGTTTTGTTTTGTTTTAAGTTTTCAGCAGTCTGGCAGCTTCCACTGTTTCACAGTTTTCTTCAGTGGTGTTTGTAGAGTTCCTTGAATCTGTAAATTTGTCTTCTAGCAAATTGTAGAATACTGGCCTCAGGTAGGGTATTATTTTTCTCTCTTCCTCTCTCTGAGACTTCCACTCAGCACACATGCGCGCGCGCACACACATACACAAGGTTGATAGAGATCTCTGTCCCTTCTTTGTATTTCTTCAGCAGATTGGATGATTTTATCAACCTATTTCCAATCAATCCAATTAGTTTTAAATTTTGGATTTTTTTTTTTTTGGTTTTTCGAGACAGGGTTTCTCTGTGGTTTTGGAGCCTGTCCTGGAACTAGCTCTTGTAGACCAGGCTGGTCTTGAACTCACAGAGATCTGCCTGCCTCTGCCTCCCAAGTGCTGGGATTAAAGGCGTGTACCACCACCAACTGGCAAATTTTGGATATTTTATTTTTGCAGAATAATTGGTTCTTGTTGTTATTTTTATTTCTCATCTGAGAACTCCTATCTCTTCATTCTTGGCAAATATGTTTCTCTTACGTCTTTGGATATAGTTTCCTTAAAAATCTTTGTCTGCTAACTTCAGCATTGGTCTCTCTTAGTAGACTCTCTTCCCCATCGATGCCTTTAGGGTTACAGCTGAAGGCTGGAGCATTTTGAATGGTGTACTATAGAATCCAACACCTTAAAGCAGGCATTTGACTACTGGACTTAGCTGAAAACTGTCTTCCAGGTGCTCAGCAGGAGCTCAGATTTCTTTTAGTCGTAGCTGGGCTATTTGGAGCCTTCTCTGTACATAAGCTATGGTTATCTGAACTCTAGTCTTTGATTGTTTAAGTCACAAACCCTGCAGTTTATCTGAGAGACTCAGAAGCCTTGTATGGATGTTAGAGATTGGGAAGTAATTTCAGGCCAAAAAGCCTATGAATGCAAAATGGTTGTGCCAACTGCTTTGAGGTCAGCTGACACAGGCTGACATCATCTGAGAGGAGGGAACCTTAATTCAGAAAAAGTCTCCGTACTGGCTGGTTTTGTGCGTCAACTAGACACAAGCTTGAGTCATCAGAGGAGACTCAGTTGAGGAAATGCTCCACTCCCTTACATCCAGCTGTAAGGCATTTTCTCATTTAGTGATCAATGGGGGAGGGCCCGGGGAGGGGGGAGGGGGGAGGGCCCAGCCCATGGTGCGTGGTGCCATCCCAGCCCATGGTGCGTGGTGCCATCCCTGGGCTGGTGGTCCTGGATTCTTTAAGAAAGCAGGTTGAGCAAGCCAGGGGAAGCAAGCCAGTATGCATTTACCTTTATGGTCTCTTGATTAATTACTGCCTCCAGGTTCCTGCCCTGTTTGAGTTCCTGTCCTGACTTCCTTCAGTGATGAACAGCAATGCTGAAGTGTAAGCCAAGTAAACCCTTTCCTCCCCCTCCTTGCTTGTTGGTCGTGGGCTTTGAATCGCAGCAATAGAAGCCCAACTAGGACATCCTCCATGAGACTGGGTTGTAGTCGAGCCTGGAGGGCATTTTCTTAATCAGTGATTGATGGGGGAGGACCCAGGCCACTGTGGGCGGTACCACCCCGGGCTGGTGGTCCTGGGTTCTCTAAGAAAGCAGACTGAGGATGCCATGGTGAGCAAGCTGGTGAGCAGCACCCCTCCACGGCCTTTGCATCAGTTCCTGCCTCCAGGTTCTTTCCACGGCTGAGTTCCTGTCCTTACTTCCTTCCATGATGAACTGTGATTTGAAGGCCCAAACCAAATAAAACCTTTCCTCTCCACATTGCTTTGGTCATGGAGTTTCATCACAGCAACAGAAACCCTAACTAGTGTGATAGCCACAGTACCTCCATTTTCTGAGCCCTAGAGCCTTCTAGTAAATACTTGCTCTTCTTTACCCAGCGGTCTTCCTTCCGTGTGTGTAGTTATAGGTGCTGCTTTTCAGACACGTTTTCTGCGGTTACCTTATGGGTATAAATATGTAAGGCCTATTACTCTTTTTAAAAGATTTTGTTTACTTATTTTATGGGCATAAGTATTTTGCGTATGGCGTGTTATGTGTGTACCCATGTGCGTACCTGGTTGGAGGAGGCCAGGGAAGAGAGTTGGATCCCCTTGGAGCTGGAATTACAGTTGTGGGCCACCCTGTGGGTGCCGGTAACTGAAACTGGGTCTTCTGCGGGAGCAGCAAGTATCTCTCCAGCCCCTTTTTTTTTTGTCTTTTGTTTTTCGAGACAGGGTTTCTCTGTGGTTTTGGAGCCTGTCCTGGAACTAGCTCTTGTAGACCAGGCTGGTCTCGAACTCACAGAGATCCGCCTGCCTCTGCCTCCCGAGTGCTGGGATTAAAGGCGTGCGCCACCACCGCCCGGCTCTCCAGCCCCTTTTTATTCTGAATATAAAGCGCACTTCCAGGCTGGTGAGATAGCTTAGTGGTAAAGGTGCTTGCCTCCAAACCCGGCGACCTGAGTTTGATCCCCAGGACCCACAGGGTAGAAGGAGAGAACCAGCTTGAATGCTGTCCCCTGTCTTCCATACACGTGGCCATGGCAGGAGTGTGCCCACGCACACAGCACACATTCATGCACACAAAATGTAAAGGACACAACAGTACGATTTCCTATAAAAACAGCCTTAACCCTCTCAGAAACCACAACGCCCTCGGGATTCTTAGACTTCACTTCCCTCTCCTTCCTGCCCTGTTCTCCACATACTATCCCTCCCCAAAGGAGGGATAAACCAAAACATTCAGGCTATGATTTCTGGATGGTGAAGACAGGGGAGGAGTATAGTACCATTTTATCTGCATAGTTTGCTTTTTCAATAACAAGCATGTATCCCACCAAAATAAAGACCAAAGGGAAGAGAGAACATGTGGGCTGCAGACCCTTGTGCCAGAGCCCTTTCTTGCTGCCCAGCCGCTTGACAGCAACGGATTATTGCCACCACCTCCACACCTCCCTAGACTCACCCCACAGCTCCCTATACTCTCTCTCCCCTCCCCAGCCCACATGGGATGGCTTGAGTGAATCAGAACGTAGGCTAGGTGGTGAGCCACAGATCAGCAAGGGGGGCACAGACACCACTCAGGCAGGACCAAGAGACAGTTCAGTCCAGATGAGGATGACTTCCTGGCTCCTCTGCCTCAAGAGCTCGTTGTGATGGGCTACACTACCCAGGAGGATCTGCAGCTCGGAACAGATGTTCTGCAGAGACTGCTTAATCCAGAATCCTCCCTCCCAGACTCTGAGTGCTGCCAGGGGGTGGATACATAGAAGAGTATTAGGGGGAGATCCATGGGAGCCTCTTGT
The DNA here is from genome assembly GCF_000317375.1 of Microtus ochrogaster. Taxonomy (NCBI): domain Eukaryota; kingdom Metazoa; phylum Chordata; class Mammalia; order Rodentia; family Cricetidae; genus Microtus; species Microtus ochrogaster. The sequence continues at coordinate 42,654,558 of NC_022017.1, read as the reverse complement.
TCCCCACATGGCCTTATTATTGCTCTTGGCCTTTTGTCGAAGTCACGGGTGGGTCAAGCTCAATGCCCCGAACCTTCTTTACATGCCTCTGATTCCTGAGTCCAGGCCCATTAAAATCTAGCTGTCTGGTACCTCATTTATTCAGACTCTGTTCTCTGTTAGGCCGATTAAGTGAAAACACTGCTTTGCATTTTTCTAATGCTTTCGAACTATTTCTATCCAGATTTTCTTCTTTGCAGCTCCCAGGGAGGGTGTGCCAGAATTGATGCTCTGTTTCCTATCACCAGACTAATAGAAAAACCTGTATGCATGTCTTTTTTTCCTGGCTTTATAGTTTTAATACAAAAAAGAAATCATTTAGAATCTATTATATTTGTACTTTGAGGGCACAGAACCATAGCTACAAGGTCCTCAGAAATGGCCTTGTACTTTGCATGTGCCGTGTGAAGCGGCGCATACTAGACACTTAGTAATTGAATGACGACCCAGTGATTTGGCCAGTCTTGGCATCCTAGCTTCAGGATAGTACTCGCTATAAAACTTAAGATGAGGCATTCTGATGCTCAAAGAAAGCCCAGCACCTCTCGTCTTATTTATTACATTAAAAACATTTCTCTTTCAATTAAACAACCATATCTTAAACAAATGCTATGATTAAAGCGCGTTCTTAGGGAATATAAAAAATATGATCTAGTTAGACACACACTGGGTCTTTCCTACATAACTTTAATTCTCACACTATATCATCATTGTCTTCTCTTGCAACCACAAAAATGATAAATCGTTATGATGAAGGCTTGCCCACGCCTTGTACGAGCTCATTTGCCCTTCCCCAGGGACTCTGAAGTAAGATCTATTAATAGCTCCCCTCAGTGACACAGGACCCAAGGTTTTGACATGAAGCAAATGTCTCTTCCAGAACCTTCCAGTCGGAGAATGGAAGATCTGGTCTCAGCTCGCACTCAATCATTTCTCTTTACCGCCTTCATTAATCTATGACAGAAACTGGGGCTTTTCTTTTTAGACGTATTTATGTGTATGAATGTGTGCTATGCATGTATGTTGGACACATGCGTGCCTGGTGCCTGCAGAGGTCAGGAGAGGGCATTGATCTCCGGGTACTATAGTTGCAGGTGGTTGGGAGCCACTAGGTGGGTGCTGGGGACTGAACCAGGGTCCTCTGCAAGAGCAGTAAGTGCTCTTAACCACTGGACCATCTCTTCAGTCCATGTATGTTCACTCACTGAATTTAGGTCAAGATTAAATTCTCAATGCTTTGCCTTTGAACTCATCCACATCCAATGCATATTTATTAAATATTGATTATATGGAAAGCACTGTGCAAGATATAATATTGTAGAAGACATAAGTATGCACAGACTGGAGTCCTTTCTTTTAGGACTTTCTTTATTTGCATATGCGTATGTGTATGTGTGTGGGGGGTGCAGATGTATGTAGGAGTGCATATGAGTGGCAGTCAGAGGTTTATCTTGCTTTTTAAGACATCATCTGCTCAGTGGGCTGAAACTCACCAGCTAGGATAGACTGGCTGGGCAGTGAGCCCTTAGGATTTACGTGTCTCTGCCTCCCCAGTGCTGGGGTTACAAGCATGCGCCACCATGTCTGGCATTTTTATGTTCTGGGGCTTGAGCTCAGGGTCTCATGATTATAAGGTAAGTGCTTTATCCACTAAGCTATCTCCCCATCTTCTAGTCAGGACTTTCTAGAGTAGAAAAGACTTCAGGTAGTCCAGATTGGAACATTGGATACACGCTACAATATAAGACAAAATAAAATAAAGAAGAAACAGTTTTTAACATTCTACTACGTCTGACGAGCAGTGGTTCTAAACTTGTGGGTCTGGACCCCCTTGGGTGCCATCTATCAGGTATCCTGCATATCAGAGATTTATATTATGATTCATAACAGTAGTAAAATTACATTTATGAAGTAACAACAAAGGAGTTTTATGGTGGGGGGGTCACCATAATATGAAGAAGTGTATTAGAAGGTACCAAGGCTCTGAGCTCAGTCCCCGTTGCAAAAAAAAGATATATGTATAGGGCTAGAGAGACAGCTTAGTGGTTAAAATCACTTGCTCCTCTTCGGGAAGACAAGAGTTTGGTCCCCAGCACCTCCATCTGCCAGCTCACACTTGTGTACCTAAAGATGAGGCACATGGAATGGTGGTACCGAGGCGGGACTCAGCTTTGTTTGCAGAGTGACGAAGAATCTGTTGGGTAGAAGATGAGATGAGCACAGAAGATGTAGGGGTATTCTTGTGAAGGCGGGGTAGGCGTCCGTGGCAGAGAACTGTCTCACAGTTGACGGGAGACAGACGGTATGAGCGTGGAGCATGCATGTGCTGTGGCAAGCCCTGCATGGAAGGAAGAATGACTTTCTGAGCTTTGGGTTGACTCAGGAACAGTTCACATATACAGCCTGCTTCTTGCTGGCCCCCAGTTTTTTTTCTAAGTGTCCCTCTGCCCTGAGCAGTGGGAGAAAGAAAACCTCAAGGTGGAGGTGCGGCGATCCACTTTCAACATGTCTTTCTAGTTCTTCCTTCCGTAAGAACTTCTTCCTTTAAATGACCCCCGGAAGGGTACCTGTCACCAAGCTTGGCTGTCTGAGTTCCATCTCTGTGACCCACATGGCAGAAGGAGAGAATCGATTTTAGTAAGTTGTCCTCTGACCTCCACAATATCTTCCATGACATTCTTGTATACATACATGCACGATGACATTCTTGTGTACATACATGCATATGTGTGTGCGCACATGCAAGCACTCATACACACAACTGAATCAATTTAACTCTGCTGATAACAGAGAGATACTCGTTAAAACTAAGTGTTTCTGTATCAAATGACTTGCAGAGCTGATGGCGCTGGTGGCTGTGTGGGTGGAGCAGCCCCGACACTAGCAGTAGCGCTCAGAGGAGAGTTCACTGATGAACGATGTCCAAGAATTGTTGGCATCCACTAGAAGAAATCACTGAAGACCAGCTCAGAGATTTGTGGTAGAGAAGATCACTACAGAATTATTTAGAGCAGTTACAAGTTTGGATAAAAATTAATGATGTTACCCTCTGCAGGTAAGGTTGAGAAAATTGGTATTGGTCAGATGGTGGTGTAATATTAAACAATATCTAATTATAATTTAGTAAAGTTTAAATCTTAAAAATCAAGTTCAACCGCTGACTTCATCCTTAAGAACTCCTCTCTGAGTATTGCACTCCTTATTGTTCTCCCGTGTCAGGCACGTTCTTTTCTGTTTTTCCAGAGATAGCCCATTATTTTTGTGTGCAAGTCTGGTAATCAAACCCAAGCCCCTGACATTCTAGACAAGCACTCTGACCCTGAGTTCTGCCCCTAACCCAATTCCTGGCTATTTTGCTTGTAATATGTCTATGCAGATCCGTACAAAGATGTTTCCATGTGTTCATAGAAAGCTCACATTATTAGTCTGGTGTGTTTTTTTTCCCTTGAATCAGACTTTATGAATAATTCCAAAAAATTAATCCATCACTATGAGAAACATTTTTAATTATGAGGAAAAATTCTTGTAGTGTGGCAACTGAGAAATTACCAGTCTTTTCCTGTCCTCCGCCCTCCCCTGGACCCCTTCTGTCGTCCCCCTCCCTCCCCCGCCAGAGTAGTTTTACACTTCATCGTCCAGAAGAGGAGGGATCCTCCCTTCCATCCATCTCCACATCTCATAGGCAGAGTGGCTGATGTCATTCTTTTACCCAGCACAGCTTTAATGTCTTTGTTACAATGATTTATGGCTATATCTATATTAAATAGAACATTCTAGATTAGAAACCGTCACATAATTCTACCACATACATCATGCTTAGCTCCTAAGTGTTCTTGTAGACATGCTTCCCAATGCCCGGTCAAGCCAGAAGGGGCTTAGATGGAGAGAAGCCCTTTGCTGGATCATGACTCTCCTTTGGGGGCTATCAGAACCCAGCACTCAAGTGCCCACGATGATGCATGCCATCTAGAGCGCACTCATCATTTTATGTGAGGTGGGAAAAGGATGGCAACAGACAAGCAGCTGAAAGAAGAGGAAGAGAGAATGCTCTGGAAGTTGTCATTCTCTTCAAGAGGCTGGGGGTGGGGAAGAGGTGCCCTTAATCTAATATGCGAGCTACAAGGTAGTTGAAAGCAAGGCCTTCAGGATGAACAAGGAAGGAAAAAGGATCCTCCCCCCTCTCCTTCCATCCCTTCCTCTGACCCAGCCAGTGCCTACTCTGTCTCATGCTGCTAGGTCTTGTGTAGAGCTGTAAGCAGGAAGACCGGATCCTCTGTGTTATTATGGGATAGTTGAGACAAAACGACAAGGTCGAAGACCCAAAATGAAGGCAAGTATAGAAATACATGCCATTCCAGACAGTGAAAACACAAGGGAGGTGGCGGTGCCTGCGGGCAGAGCGCCAGCCAGGAGTGTGTGTGTGTGGGGGTCCCTTGGGCTGTGTGATAGTTCCTAAAGGTCTCGGATTGAGCCTAGGGCCTTCCGTCAGCTAGGGAGCAGTCTATCACTGAGCTCCACCCCATCGACCGAGCTCTGTCTCAGAACAATCCCTGGGTCTCAAGATCGTCTTTACTGACACTGACCTTAGTCAGCCTCAGTTACAGCTGTGGTGAGAGGAGGGGAGAGAGACGGAGACAGACAGACAGAGAGGGAGAGACAGAGGGAGAGAGTGCTCATACGCACGCGTGCATGTGGAGGTCAGAGGTCAACTTCAAGTGCCATTCCTCAGAGACCGTCCGTCTCTCCCCAGCTGGAACTATCAGGGTGGACTTGCTCACTGAGGGATCGACCTCATGTTTCTGCAGCAAACACTGACTGAGCTATCTGCCTAACCCATTCCCCCCCCACACCGCCTCCCTCCTCCTTCATCATGAAACGCTGTTTTAGCAACAGGAATGAAACACCACAGCGCTCTCTTCCTCAGCACACACAGAAACAAGGGGACAGGGCTAGGAGACCAGATCCCATGAGCAGTCCAGGCAGAACTCTGCTGTGGAAGTTTTCAGAAGAAGAGATATGGGTTCCACATAGGATAAGGAAAACGCCCCCTCTCCCCCTTCCCCGCTCCTGCTGCTTTGCTGAGGACTGAACCCAGGGCCTTGTACTTGCTAGGCTAGCATTCTACCGCTGAGCTAAATCACTAACCCTTGAGAAACAGTCTGATGCGCGGAAGACAGTGAGGATGTGTGGAATTGACGGTTCATCTTGCAGACAGCGACTGCAAGGTGCGGGGAGGGCAGGCTTCCTCAGCGACTGCGATGCTGCGATGCTGCGGTCCTCCCCCCACCCCCAGTTCTCCCATGGTTTCAGCCTCTCCCAGGTTCCCCGGTGAGGCTCCTGGTGGAGAGGTCACTAGAGGTCAAGCAGGGCTCCTGGGGAGCTGAGGCAAAGGCCCCAGCAGTTGCTCTTGTTGGTCCTGTGAGTGGTATATCAGAATTAATCAGAATAGTTAAGGAGACGTGAGTGTCTGCAGCCCCGGACAATAAGCCCTTCTTTCTTGCAGGTCAGCTTGGTTCTCGGGGCAAGGCTCGATGGACACTCTGGGGGCACAGGAAGATGAGAGGGGGGTGCCAAGCTGCTTGTCAGGTTTCAGTAGGAAGTCGGGGTGGGCCGGGGCCCCTGCCCTCTCTTGTCCTGTTGGCAGTGGGTTCGTGCCCTGATGTCCCTACCCAGCAAATGATTGCTGTTCAGGCCTCCTTGTCCTCTGAGGATGAAGGACAGCCCGCTCCCCCTGCCCCTACCCATCTCCCCTCAGGAACTTCCTGGGCTAGCCTCTGTTTGGGAGCCACTTCCTCTGGCATTTCAAAAGTTGGCAAAAGAATTTTTTTTCTTCCACGGCCAAAGAATTTTGGCTCCTTGGGGGATTTGTGACAGCCCACCCTCCCCAAGAGCTGTTTTTCTTCTCTTGAAGACTAAGGCAAAAAGAACGCTTGTGTATCGTGAAGGCATGCACGTTTGATTACTTTGAAAAAGAAGACACAGATAACTGAGAAAAAATGAAACACCCGTGCAGCCCAGAGCCCAGCTTCTGAGTGCCCTTATCCGGTAAAGACAACCAGGCCCCTTGGAGAAATGGTTGATAAGTCTGGAATGTCTAGCTATGCCAAAGAAATGTGAGAAGCAGAAGGGGGAAGGATGATGGGGCATTTCAAAAAGGGCACAGAAGCCAGCTTGAGCGGAACCCCACGGCCAACCCTAGAACAACTTTGAGCATAGAGATAAATTTAGATGACATTGAATTATGGCCTGCTGTGTGAAAAATAAAAATTCTGGAGTCTGTTTTAGAAATAAACCAAGATGTGTGGAGATTTTTCTTACAACTAATAAACATAGAAGGAATGAAAAGATTATTCCATTAGAAATAAGACTACTGCTTGCAGTGGTGGCGCACGCCTTTAATTAATCCCAACAGGCTGATCTCTGTGAGTTCGAGGCCAGCCTGGTCTA